>NW_005252218.1:0-274 GCF_000412655.1 Myotis brandtii | reverse complement strand
GAAATGGAATATGTTCTGGCATTTTTTTACTAAATTAAACTTGCCAAGGGGTTCATCAATGTCTTTCATTCCCATTTTGTCTTCTTCCTGGGTCTACCCTTCAATTCTTTGAGAATACATGCTAGGACTTCAATATTCATGAGTTAGCATTTTGAAGCATGATGGTGTTATCGGTAGAAGTGGAGTTCTTGGGGTGCCAAGAGGAAAATAATTTTCTGAGGCCCCCCACAAGAGGAAGGGGTTTCATGGAAAGCTTTATTGATGATGTAAAATT
>NW_005252217.1:0-274 GCF_000412655.1 Myotis brandtii | reverse complement strand
TCATTCGAAACGGCAGCACAAACACAGTCAAAATCCAAAAACAACCAGGGAGGGCTGCTGCCAGGGCCTCCGTCCGATGCTCGCGGGGCACGGACTAGAACGTTCCTAATTCGGTGACGGATTTCTCTGAAGACTTTAGCTCAGACGGCACTCTCGCTTAGCATATGTTGATAAAATCATATATTCTTGTGCATGCGTGTAGTACATATAGTATATATATATGTAATTTATATATATGTAATATCTATATCTATATCTATATCTATATCTATAT
>NW_005252216.1:0-274 GCF_000412655.1 Myotis brandtii | reverse complement strand
TGACAACAAAACAGCTCTCATTCACGTATGTATTAGCAACTATGCCAACATGAGAGGGGTTTAATTTAATTACTTAGAATAAAAATGAGTTTGTCTCATTTAACTAGAAGACATTGGTGATACTTGTGGAATGTTTACTTTGAATTCCTAGAACTTATAATCTATTTCTTGGCATAATACTGACAGGCTATACAATATGACCAAGAGGAATGTGCAACCATTCTTCTAGAACATGGTGCCAATCCAAATGTAATGGACATCCATGGCAACACTC
>NW_005252215.1:0-274 GCF_000412655.1 Myotis brandtii | reverse complement strand
AAGAGTATGAAAGATAACCTCTTTTGACCTATCTATATGGCAGGGCAAACTATTAATTACTGAACAGGTGCTCTCCCTGCAATGAACTTCTTTCACCTCAAGATGCCCTACCTCATCATTAGCTCAGAATATCTTTTATGCACACATTCCCTTTCTGTCTTTGAAACTCTCATGCATGTGGGATCTCTAACTCTCTTATGTATGCGGGGTACCCATACATATGTACATTATTAAATTTGGCTATTTTCTCTTGTTAATATGTCTCATGTCTATT
>NW_005252214.1:0-274 GCF_000412655.1 Myotis brandtii | reverse complement strand
CACACACGTGCTTCTGGTTGACCCTCAGACAACCTTCTGAGGTCGACGCAACGTTCCTGTACCCATTCTACAGAAAGGGAAACTGAGCTGCGGCACCCTGATCGGGGAGCCCACGCTGTCCATCACGCCAGGACCATGGCAGGCTGATAAGTGACACCGTAGTTAATAGGTTTTTCTGTAACTTTCTCAACCCTTTGACACTCCCCACCTCTCACTTGTGCCTTAAATAGTCGTTAGCTATTGTCCCCAGGGATGTGGCACAACCAACCTCGAA
>NW_005252213.1:0-274 GCF_000412655.1 Myotis brandtii | reverse complement strand
GGTCGATGCTCAACCACTGAGCCATGCCAGTCGGGCTGTTGAGTCTTGTTGTTAATCCACTCCAACAATCTCTGTCTTTTGGTTGGTTCATTTAGACCTTTGACATTCAGCGTGATTATTGATGTAGTTGACTTAATATTTGTCATATTTCTTACTATTTTCTATTTGTTATCCTTGCTCTTTGTTGTTATTATTACCTTCCACTCTTTTTCTGCCTTTAGTGGTTTTTTATTTTCTCTCCTTTCTTAGTGTATTAGTTGTACTTTTTTTTTTT
>NW_005252212.1:0-274 GCF_000412655.1 Myotis brandtii | reverse complement strand
CGTGATCAGTGGCCTGGCTAACTTCTGTGCCACCCCAGGCTCACAGTCATTTAGGAACCCTTGTCGGGGCACCTGACCGGGGAAGGGTGGACTCCAGGGGTCTGCAAGCACTCTGACCAGATAGTGACACTTAACCTTTTTGATGCCTTCTGTAAGGCCAATGGAGCTCGAAATAGTCTGTATACAAAAAGGGAATGGCCCTCCTACTCATTAAACTCCACCTTCTAGCCCGGGCAGCTGTGGCTCAGTTGGTTGGAGTGTCATCCCATACACC
>NW_005252211.1:0-274 GCF_000412655.1 Myotis brandtii | reverse complement strand
AATGAAAGTGAACTTGGCTGTGCGTCTTCTGGAGTTCAGTTCAGAAAAGAAGAGACTTCATAACTTATTTTGAATACCAAGCGACTTATACCAGGAGAGCAGTTGTGTCAATGAGTTCCTTAACTCCATTCCCGAGGACAGGTTTTGAGTGGCCCATAGAGATAATGGAGGCCACTGGGTACCCTGAGGGAGCACGGGGACACGGCTGCAGCCAAAGGAGACTGCAGGACTGCACATCCAGCTATTGCCCTGCGCAGTTTGGCTTTGGTTTCCT
>NW_005252210.1:0-274 GCF_000412655.1 Myotis brandtii | reverse complement strand
AAAAATGAGTTGTGTTGTTGTTGTTTTGCAAGAAATGTCTCCATTAGCCTTACTCTAGGACTCTTCCTGAGGTCACTGTTACTGGCTGCTAGAGCACCCTTGACCTCCTGGCATTGTTGGTAAATCCTGTGCTTGTGTATTTACAGAGAAGAGGTTCTTGAGCTCTTATCAGATGTTCAAATGGGCCTGTGGTACCAAAAGGCTAAAAACCCAAATAACTTCCCCTCCAGTGGATATTTAATTCTATGTGTCACCTACTGCATACATTCTTCCT
>NW_005252209.1:0-274 GCF_000412655.1 Myotis brandtii | reverse complement strand
GGAACCCCAGTCCATTCCTGTCCCCCACAATGCGTCACTCAGGTGCACGTGGGGCGTCTTGACGTCTGCTACTACCACGACTGGGTCGCCCACTTGCAGCTCTGAAAAGAGGGAGCATCCCGCCTGCCTCCCCCTTTCACCTTGTCTCTGGGCCTGTGGTGTGGGGCCCTGCCTGGCTGGGATCTCAGAGTTCAATCCCTCTTCCCACTGGGGAGTCCATGCCATTCCCCCCGGCCCCTCTCTCAGGCCTGGCCTCCTGCCAGCTCAGAACCAG
>NW_005252208.1:0-274 GCF_000412655.1 Myotis brandtii | reverse complement strand
GTCTTCCTTGGATCCTCCAAGCTCACTTTCATTTGTATTTAAGTTCATTTGAGTTGGGTTTCTGTCCTTGTAATCCTGAAGTCCTAATGAATATGGTGCCCCCTTTCTTCTCAACCCTGTTAATGCCGATGTCATTCTGCCCCTCAAAATGGACTTCCCCAGAGGGCCTGCCCTCAGCTGTGTACAGGCGTATGAATGGCTGGCGGCTTCTTCCTGCTTCCTGAGGTGCGGGTGGGCGTGCATTGCAAAACAATGGGCACTGGAGCCCAAGAGG
>NW_005252207.1:0-274 GCF_000412655.1 Myotis brandtii | reverse complement strand
TTGCGCTTCACTTTATTTGCGCTTTCACAGGTGTTGGTGGTTTTACAAATGGAAAACAAGAAGACCCTCCCCCACCAGGGAAAGCAGTGGGTGGATGGTGGGAGGGCATTGATTCACCAGGAAACCTGTATGCATTGTGCATAACCATGGACACGGGCAATAGAGTGGTGAGGGCCTGGGATGGGTGGGCATGGGGTGAAGGAGGTCAATGGGGAAAAACACACATACACACTCACTCACACAAAGGGGACATCTGTAATACTTTCAACAATAA
>NW_005252206.1:0-274 GCF_000412655.1 Myotis brandtii | reverse complement strand
GTCTAATTAGCATATTAGCTCTTTATTATAGAGGATTCTTGAATTAGAACTTAAGAAGATCCTTCTTATCAAATCCACTTAGGTTCCTAAATAGGTAAAAAAATACTGTTTTATGAGGGGTGTATAAAAAAAATGTATTCATTTGAGATACTAGAATGAGGCTGACCCCTGTCTTTGACTTAGTAAATTTTTTTATTAGCTAATATTCATTGAGCATTTTATGGGGTACCAAGCATTGATCTATGCACTTTCTCTGAATTCTCTCATTTCATCC
>NW_005252205.1:0-274 GCF_000412655.1 Myotis brandtii | reverse complement strand
GGTGAGCAGTGTATGGCTGTCATCTCAATCCGTTTTGTCATACTTTTGTCCTCAATGACGGCCATTTGCCTCAACCCGACCCCTTCTTATGTCCTTGCTCTGATCTGCCACTTCCCTGATCATGACTGTTTTCTCCTGGGTCAGAACTCAGGCTCTGGTCTGAGATTGGGTGCCGTCCCCGCCCGGCCCCGTTCAGTGTGGGCCTCAGCTGGGTTGTCTCCGTCTCCTCGTCGTCGGAGCTGGAGAAACAGCCCTGGTGGACGTGTTGTGAGAA
>NW_005252204.1:0-274 GCF_000412655.1 Myotis brandtii | reverse complement strand
CGACACGTAGACTTTCCCAGCGAGTCAAAGAACACCATCCGGCTTGGTTAGGCACTGGAACGACTAAATCCATCACCAGCGCCATCGTTGACCACCTTGCTACCACAAATCACGTGATCGACCCGGCCAATTCTTTTTCAGTCGTTTACCGGGTTACTGGCAATCAATCCAAAGCGGTTAAACTCCGTCTATTGGCCGCTGCAGAGGCCGTGGCGATTCGCTTACGTAATCCGGTGCTCTGTCGTCAGAAGAATTTCGTCCAATCACTCAATCT
>NW_005252203.1:0-274 GCF_000412655.1 Myotis brandtii | reverse complement strand
TAATGGGCCAAGGCGGTGACTTAGAATTTCGTAACCACGTGCCCCTCCCCCCACCCCTCCCTGCAAACCCTTGCTTGTAACCATCATGTGGAATGGAGAAAAACCACTGAGGAGAAAATCCTAATAAGGAGGCTAAATTACATGCGTGCAACTGCTATCTCTGCTTCAAGTTTCCATACGCCATACTATCATTAGACACTCCACATCATGAATGTCAAAAGAATCATTGATTCTAGCATACATTGTCGGCTGCTTTCCCCCCTTATTAGAAAAT
>NW_005252202.1:0-274 GCF_000412655.1 Myotis brandtii | reverse complement strand
AGAGAGGGGAGCCGGGAAGCCTCCTTGCCATCTGTACCTGTGGCAGTTTTCGCATAGCCAGAACACAAAGGGAGCCATACCTGCCTCACAGAGACTTCCAAGGAACTGAGCAGCAACCCCAGACAATGGTGCTATTGTTGGCTGGATTTTACAGTTGGGTGAACTGTGGTGCTCACCCCTTATCCCCAGGCCCTACACGGTGTCTAGCATGTGCCGTAGGAACTCAATAAAAAACTTGTGACTATGAAAGTGAATGAGAAAAGGTTAAGTACCC
>NW_005252201.1:0-274 GCF_000412655.1 Myotis brandtii | reverse complement strand
ATTTGCAGCCTTGGTTTCCCCACCTTTGTTTTCCCTCCCTCCCGGCAACTCCTTCTTAGGGCACCGCGGGAGCTGCTGTCATCAAAGGCTAATTGGAGAGAATTTCACTCGGGTGCGCGCGCCCCCTTGTGGTCTTATCACCCCGTTACACCTTGACTGATTCTTGCCCCGCACCCCACTCTCCCACAACCATTAACTGCGGGCGAATGCACATCTAAATTCAAATGACATTTATTGGACACCATCTGTGTGCTAGCCCAGCGATGTCCAGCTG
>NW_005252200.1:0-274 GCF_000412655.1 Myotis brandtii | reverse complement strand
GGGAGGAAGGCCGTCTAATAGGCATGCTGGCCACAGTCGGTGAGGCAGAAAGAGGGGAAATCAAAAGAAGTTTGGTTTAATTAAGTATCAGGGAAGATTTATGCAACTTCCTCTCCTTGTCATAAATATTAATGAGGGCAGACAGCAGCCGGCTCCGGCAGCAACCACTGGCCCCCTAGCCGGCTGGGGAGAGATGCGGAGGACTGGGCTGGAGGTGAGGAGGGCAGCAGCTGCCCTCACACACACGCACACACACACTCACACTCACACACAC
>NW_005252199.1:0-274 GCF_000412655.1 Myotis brandtii | reverse complement strand
GTGTGAGTGTGTATGAGTGTGTATGTGAGTGAGTGTGTGTATGAGTGTGTATGAGCATATATGAGTGTATGTGTGAGTGTGTATATAAGTGTGTGTGTATGTGAGCGAGTGTGTGTATGTAAGTGTGTGAATGTGTATGTGAACATGTATGAGTGTGTGTAAGTGTGAGCGAGTGTGTATATGAGTGTGTATGTAAGTGTATGAGTGGCCCTGCATCCCCTCCTCAGCCTCCTGCTGCCCCTGGGCAGGCTCTCTGCCTGGGCCCCCCGTGGCC
>NW_005252198.1:0-274 GCF_000412655.1 Myotis brandtii | reverse complement strand
CCTTGTTATTTTTACATGGATCAGTAAGTATTTTCAAAGTGTCTGCTTCCATTGCTGCTCTATCAGATACTGATGGCGGTCACCCACCTAAAACAAAGCTCTCTGGGGCCTCGATAATTCGTAGTAGTTTTATAATAATAATGTAGTATGAATACATAACACGTATTAATATGTAATATTATAATTTTGATCCTGAGACCAAGATGCTTGGGAGCGCTGCGCTCCCTGGGGGGCTCCACTGGTCTCCAGGGTCCCAGCTGGTCCTGTCGGCCCA
>NW_005252197.1:0-274 GCF_000412655.1 Myotis brandtii | reverse complement strand
TAGGACACAGATTACATGGGGAAGCAGGGATTACAGAAATCCCTTAGGTCATCAAGATGTTTGCCATTAGTAGGGAGAGCTTTCTGGAGAGAAGGATAAATCTGTGGGTCCTATTTCCATCCCTGCACACTTGGAGTTTCTCCCTTCACTTCCAACCTTATAGGACTGGATAAGGGTTTATTAAGAAAGCCGGTGGGGTTTCCTTACAGATGCTCCCCTTCACCAGATGTCACCCTCTGTGCTCCCCACAAGGGCTGCGTACTCTCCACCTGTG
>NW_005252196.1:0-274 GCF_000412655.1 Myotis brandtii | reverse complement strand
TGTGTAAAAGTCCCAGAAAGCAATCAAACATATTTCACCAGAAATGAACCAATTTTACTTTTGGAGTGTTTACTTCAAAGAAGTAGAACTGTGCATAAGGATTGTTGAGGCAAGAAGTTGCTGCTTTTCACCACTAATATCTTTAGACAATTTAATGTTTGCCAAGTTCAGGTACATGGTTTTCGCTATTTTCATAAATAAAACAAACAACTAAGCATACAAAATAGTATCTGCCTAGCAACCTGTGACACCACCTACCTCTATGACTTCACAT
>NW_005252195.1:0-274 GCF_000412655.1 Myotis brandtii | reverse complement strand
ATGCTATGGACTGTTACAAATTCTACCTTTTAAATCTATTCTTATATTCCTAAATTCATGAAAAATGATTTCATAAGAAGTAGCTTTCTAATAACTGATTTCTGTAAATATAGCTTTTTAAGGAATAAAGTAAAAAAAAGTTAATAAGTTAATATGTGACTATTTACCTAGTGTCTACATCTCTTACAACCATGCTGCTGCCTCTACCACTTTCATGAAAGTCATCAATGACTGTGTGATTATTTAAATGTACAGTGACCTTTTCTTTATTTTT
>NW_005252194.1:0-274 GCF_000412655.1 Myotis brandtii | reverse complement strand
GAATCCTTGCTATGCTATGGGGACAAGAGTCTAGCAGGCAGGATAAAGACTCAAACTTACTGTTGGATTCCCTGGATGAAAATCCAAGAATGAATCACATTACCTGGGCGTAAATGTGGGTCCAAAGTTGAGGCCCAATCCTTTCTGAATCATGTCACCAAACTGTCTACTGATGTAAGAAATGTGCAGACCTGTGGAGAATTTTTATAAGAATTGATTTGAGACGAATACTCTAGAGAATAACAATTTTCAGCTTCTCATGTGCCTTTGAAAT
>NW_005252193.1:0-274 GCF_000412655.1 Myotis brandtii | reverse complement strand
GAGAAATGCAGTTAGTTACCTACAAGGGAGTGCCCCTAAGACTGTCAGCTGATTTCTCAACAGTAACTTACAAGCCAGAAGAGACTGGCAAAAAATATTCCAAGTGATGAAAATCGAGGACCTACAACCAAGGTTAATCTACCCAGCAAAACTATCATTTATCATTGAAGACCAGATAAAGAGCATCCCAGACAAGGAAAACCTAAAGAAATTCATCACCACCACCAAACCAGTATTAAATTTTAAAGGGTCTTCTTTAAGAAGAAGAAAAAAA
>NW_005252192.1:0-274 GCF_000412655.1 Myotis brandtii | reverse complement strand
GGGCCATAGGGGCCAGGCCTCAGTGCTTCTGCACATGCTGTTCCTCCTTCTTGGAAGTCTCTTCCCTACCCTAATGCTTCAAGCCTAGCTCAATGCCACCTCTCCTGGAAGCCCTCCCTGACTCGCCCCTGTACCTCAAGCTCCCCCATGCCATGAGGATTTTCCTCTTCATCAAACTAGAGCGTGATCAAGAGCATGTCCAGCTGTCTACAGTGAGTCCAGGGTTGGGTCTGAGTCCTCACGAGATCAGCCCCCGCCATGGGGTGGGTGTCAA
>NW_005252191.1:0-274 GCF_000412655.1 Myotis brandtii | reverse complement strand
GTGCTCAGGGCCCCCGGAAGCCTTGACACCATGCAGGTGTGGAACGGGTAAAATGAACGTGCGTCAATCATGTCTTCTCAGATGCCGGCGCCCCCACCTACATGTATGAGTTTCGGTATCGCCCAAGCTTCTCGGCAGACAGGAAGCCCAAGACGGTGATAGGGGACCACGGGGATGAAATCTTCTCAGTCTTCGGGGCTCCATTTTTAAAAGGTGATGGCCCTTGGAGGTAGGGGGGTCTGGGGTCAGGGCTCGGTTTGGTGGCCTTGGGCAG
>NW_005252190.1:0-274 GCF_000412655.1 Myotis brandtii | reverse complement strand
CAGACCAGGACAGGGGGTGGTCTTGGAAGAGCAGAGGGAGGGAGAAGAGGTTGAGCAGAACCATCATGCCATGAGCCACCGTGACTAGGTTGGAGAGGAGAGCCTCCCTGGGCCCGGGTTTCCCTTCCGGACCAGCTGCAAACAGGCCGTAAATGTCCACTGACATCAGAGAGCCCTGTGCCACGTGTCCTTCCACAGCGCTTGGAGTGCTTTCTTTCTGAGCCCAGGTCTGCTCTCTGAGCTCAGGTCAAATCTGCCCTCTCACAGCCACCTG
>NW_005252189.1:0-274 GCF_000412655.1 Myotis brandtii | reverse complement strand
AGAGAAGCGAGTGATGATGCTATGCTGCTCTATCATGGGGACCCGAGGGCAAGCTGTGAACCCCTTCTTGTTAATGACTTGGCCTCATGACACATGGCGTTGTACACTCTCTCAGTGTAAAACACCGTAGGTCCTTTTCTCGAACTTTCTGAAATTTCCACTGCCTTCAAGGTGAACAGTGTTTGTCTTCTCTGGCAAACACTCTCTCACCATCCTGTGCACAATCACTCCTTCAGAAAATTTGTCATTCATTCTCCTTATTACCCACCTGTTC
>NW_005252188.1:0-274 GCF_000412655.1 Myotis brandtii | reverse complement strand
TTTTAAGTAAATATTGGACAAGCTGTTTGGTAAGAGTGTGATGAAGGGATGTGAGAGGAAGCAGCCTGCATTGGGCATCAGTGCGCAGGAACCCGTGATGACGCGGGATGGAGTCGGTGGCGAGCCGTGGTCCACAGTGACGGCCGGGTAAGGACTCACTCCCCCGCCCCGGGTCCCAGCCCCTGTGCCTGTGACCTGGCTGTACGGCGTCGATGACCGCTGCCTGCAGCCCTGCCATCCGTCCGCGGGGAAGACGGTGACTCCCCAAGCCACC
>NW_005252187.1:0-274 GCF_000412655.1 Myotis brandtii | reverse complement strand
GTCTTTGGGAACAATGGCCAAAGAAAAGAATTTTCTCTGTGTAATTTAGAATTTCAGAGTAAGGGCTTAACTATGAAGCTAGGTGTTGTCCCATCTGGTGTCTCCTGGAGGTCCAGTTCCAGGAGGATTCAATGTGCTCCTGGGAGAGATGGTGAATATGTGGTGTTTTGGAGCCATCGCAGGGCTGAGACCCCTAAGTAGGTGACATTACCCACCTATCACTTATGTAACTCATCCAAGGAGATGGATGTTCAAAGATCACAAGCTGGCAGGG
>NW_005252186.1:0-274 GCF_000412655.1 Myotis brandtii | reverse complement strand
TCCTATTCCATTTTTATCAAAGGCCTCTCATAGTATTATTGTTATTCCCTCCATGAATTTTTTTTTAAAAATTGATCTTCATTGTTTGAATATAGATTACTAATTCTGGAGATGCTTCTTAAAATTTTTCTTTTACCTTTCAAATTTTGGTAATATATTTTCTTGAAGAAATTTCCATTAGATTGGAAGGTGGCATGGAGATCATAGTCCAACCAACATCAAAACTACCATTTCTGGTGGCTGCTATTTGTCTCTGCTTGTTTAATGATGTAGA
>NW_005252185.1:0-274 GCF_000412655.1 Myotis brandtii | reverse complement strand
AAATCACTAGTCAGAAGGGGTGGAGTCGATGCAAGCCTGTGAAAATACGGGAATACAGGAGTTCACACTTTGGCCCTTGGCTCCTGGGGCTCTTGGCTCTTAGGGCTCCCGGCTCTCTTCCATTTGCTCATAATGGTCCATAGTCACTCGGACCCCACATGTAATGGATTGATGGACCGCAACTGGGAACACAAACTAAACTAGCTTGACTATACCTTCACGGGGAACGGAAGCTCAGACACTGGCTCTGATTTTAGCTCTGCTGAAGCCCCAG
>NW_005252184.1:0-274 GCF_000412655.1 Myotis brandtii | reverse complement strand
TCTTTATATATTCTAGATACAAGGCTTCTATATGCTGAAATTGCAAATATTTTCTCCCAGGCTGTGATCTGTCTTTTCACTTTTTAAATTGTGTCTTTCACATAAAAAAAGTTTTAAATTTGGATACATTTCAATTTGTTCTTGTTTTTAGTGGATAGTGTTTTGGGTGTTATGTCTAAGAACTTTGTGCCTAATCCACAGTCACAAAAAATGTTTTCCTATGTTTTCTTTTGGAAGTTTTATAATTTACATTGAGGCCTATGATCCATTTTTA
>NW_005252183.1:0-274 GCF_000412655.1 Myotis brandtii | reverse complement strand
GAGAGGTTGTAATAGATGAGGGATCTGGAAATTAGAGATGTTCTTGACAAATGAGCTAGGGCTTAAGGAGAGCAAGATGTGGAGATGGAGCAAAGAATAACCATTATTGATCTGAACTGCAATAGAGAGATGGGAAAATAAGAGTATCAGGTACCACAGGTTGAAAACTTGATGATTTTTTAAAACAAGAATATTATGCTACTAAAATTTTAATAGTTTATAATTTTATATATGTTGTTTTATTGATGTCTTCCTCTTTATGATTAGAAAACAT
>NW_005252182.1:0-274 GCF_000412655.1 Myotis brandtii | reverse complement strand
TCTATATTTGAGGTGATTTAATTAACTGATTGCATTACGCATATTAGAGGGAAACCAAAATTCTGTCAAAAATCTTAGGGATTTTTTTTAAGACTAGCATTTTGTTCAGATAATTTCTTAATTTAATTTGGTCCAAACTAATTAATATCTTACTCAACACTATTATTTTCATGCAGCAGAAGTCATAGCCTTCTATGTGTAGAATAGTTAATGATGTGAGACTAAGTTCTACAGGGAAAAAAAAAGATTTTGAATATTTTAATACATATGTAGA
>NW_005252181.1:0-274 GCF_000412655.1 Myotis brandtii | reverse complement strand
TATTAAATTGTAGAGTCTGACAAGATATTTGCAAAACACAAATGCATAAAGTATTCACTATATATGAAGAGCTTTTATAAAGCTACATAAGATTTTATAAATCTACATAATAGAAAGGTACGCAAGAAGATTTTTAGAAAGGAAGTAAGCTAATGTTCAGTACACAGACTAAAAGTCACCAACCTCATTTATACATCAGAAGACACTAATTAAAGCCAAAATATGAATTAAATCATGATAGTGATATAAAATAAGAAAAACAAAACAAAACATG
>NW_005252180.1:0-274 GCF_000412655.1 Myotis brandtii | reverse complement strand
GAGGAGGCGTGGCCACTACAAGTGTGGGAAGATTTGACATACTTAAACTCCTAAACAAAGGAGTTTTCGCTCTTGTGCGCTTGACTCCCGGGCTGGGGTGGGGGAGGGGTCTCACACTCCTGCATTCGCCCCCGAGGTCACAGCTATGGGACCCCACACAATGGGACTGATGGACTGCAACCAGCCTGGTGCTGAACGGACCCAGCCCAGAACGGAAGCTCTGGACCCTGGCTCTGTGTCTGGCTCTGCTGAAGCCCAGCTGCACATCTTCCAG
>NW_005252179.1:0-274 GCF_000412655.1 Myotis brandtii | reverse complement strand
GAAAAGATGCTCAACATCGCTAATCATCAGGGAAATGCAAATTAAATCCACAGTGTGATACCATCTCATACCTGTCAGAATGGCTATCACCAATAAGTTAACAGATAACAAGCGCTGGTGAGGCTGTGAAGAAAAGGGACCCATTGGTGCACTGTTGGTGAGATTGCAAATTGGTGCAGACACTATGGAAAACTGTGTAAAGATTCCTCAAAATATTAAAAGTAGAGTTGCCTAAGATCCAGCAATCCCACTTCTGGATGTTTAAACCAAAGAA
>NW_005252178.1:0-274 GCF_000412655.1 Myotis brandtii | reverse complement strand
CATCAGATGAAGGTTACAGTTCGATTACCAGTCAGGGCAAATGCCCGGTTGCAGGCTCAATCCCCAGTAGGGAGGGTGTAGAAGGTAGCCAGTCAATGATTCTTTGTCATCATTGATGTTCCTATCTTTCTCCCCAACTCCCTTCTTCTCTCTGAATTTAATAAAAACATATTAAAAAATAAAAATATTGTTACCAGAGGGGAAAAAAACAATACTTTATAATTGCAAATGAGTCAAACCATTAAGATGCTGTTACAATTATAAGCATATCTGA
>NW_005252177.1:0-274 GCF_000412655.1 Myotis brandtii | reverse complement strand
GAACAGATAAACCACTCTAGCCCAGGAGAGAAAGGAGGTCCAAAGGCAAAGACACAAAGAACAAAGGGGAGAAACATGCGCTAATCCCTGACTGGGAAGGTTGGATTTGGAAGGCGTGAGGAATTCCTGTAAAGTGCTACTCAGAGCTCAAGTGTTTAGGCCTAAAAAACATATCAAAACTCTCAAATTTGGGGAGCTACTTCCCATGACTTCCCTGCCCTCCTCCCCTCCTTTAACTTCAAGCTGTGGTCTATACTCTGCTAGG
Source organism: Myotis brandtii (assembly GCF_000412655.1). Lineage (NCBI taxonomy): Eukaryota > Metazoa > Chordata > Mammalia > Chiroptera > Vespertilionidae > Myotis > Myotis brandtii. The sequence continues at coordinate 9 of NW_005252177.1, read as the reverse complement.
CCCCAAGAG
>NW_005252176.1:0-274 GCF_000412655.1 Myotis brandtii | reverse complement strand
CATTTTAACATTTAGCAAGAACATTAAATGGAAAATAAGTTCGAGACCCTTGTCCTATCTAACAGATTGATGCATGGGGATGGGGATGGGGCAGAAGCTTGGAAGAGATTGTCTGAGGGGGGAAATGCCATTTGGGAAGGAGGCTCAGGATGGCCTCGAGAGCTTCTCTAATTAAAGGGGAGAAAGAGGAGCAGGTAACCTTAGGCGAAAAGCCAGGAGGGCATGATATTCCAGGAGGCAAAGGAAAACTGCTTTAAGGAGGGGTAATTAATTG
>NW_005252175.1:0-274 GCF_000412655.1 Myotis brandtii | reverse complement strand
AGAAAAGGACAAAATATCTCAGGAGGAGAAAACACGTTTTAAACTCTGACTCAAAATCAGAAAGGTTAAAGAAAAAGATGGAAAAGCCCTTCCATATCCAGCAGTGTGTGTGACTTGTTCCCAACAACTGGAGCTTATTTCTTTAAGTAAGATGTCGTCTGAAAAAGAAATGGTTAAGAAGGTAGGATAATAGGTAGCGTAAATATGGTTGGGACAAGCGTCTTTTCATAAGATGATGACGCAAACCATTTCTCTTCACTTTCATGGTCTAGCT
>NW_005252174.1:0-274 GCF_000412655.1 Myotis brandtii | reverse complement strand
AAAAAAAAATTCTTAAAGAAGCAAAAGTATTCTGCTCCTTGTAAATATGAAGAGACCCTATCAGATTTCATATAATATTCTACAAGTTTTACCTAAGTTGATGTTCTTGAGGGAAAATGCATGAAATATTCAAAATGCCATGACTCAAGGTCACTGCCAAGCATTCTTATTTTATGTAGAGGTGCTACGTGCCTCCATTCGGCATTTTAAATTTGCATGTTTGTAAGCCTCCAAACACAAATGATTCTCTGGCAGAAATATCTTCAATCTTATG
>NW_005252173.1:0-274 GCF_000412655.1 Myotis brandtii | reverse complement strand
ACACCTTCACCAATGTGATGGGAGCAGCAAGAGGGGGGGAAAGGAGCGGGCTTGCTGTGGCCTACAGAGGCGGGAGGAGCCTGACCGCAGGGGAGGGGGGAGGAGGGTCAGGGAAGTTATCTCAGTGGAGGTGACATTTAACCCAGACAGGAGTTGGGTGGGGAAGAATTTTGGGTGGGGAGAAGGGCACCCACAAAGGTCCATGGAGTGGGAGACCCTGAGACCCAGGGGACCCAAAAGTCCTACTTACATGTTACTGGCCGAGGAGAACTTG
>NW_005252172.1:0-274 GCF_000412655.1 Myotis brandtii | reverse complement strand
TAGCTCTGCCAAACATTCACTGTGTGACTCCGGGCAAGTCACTTACCTTCTGCCTTAGTCAGATTGGGTTGCCATGACATAGACTGGGTGGCTTAAGCAACAAATTTACTTTCTGAGAGTTCTGAAGGCTGGAAGTCGGAGATCAGGATGGCAACCTGATCAGGTTCTGGTGAAGGCTCTCTTCCTGGCTTCTAGGTGGCTGCCTTCCCTCTGTGTCCTTACATGGCAGAGAGAGTGAGCTCTCTGGTGTCTCTTCTTATAAGGGCACTAATCC
>NW_005252171.1:0-274 GCF_000412655.1 Myotis brandtii | reverse complement strand
ATGAAAAAGTGTTTGGGAGGGAATAGGAGGAACAAGGCCTAGTGCACACAGTCCCAGGTGGATGGCCCATCAGTCAGGGGCCCATCAGAGAAGCAGAGCCACAAGCGATGAACATTGGGAGACAGATCGCAAGGAAATGGCTTATGGCGCGTGGGGCTGGCTTGGCAAGTTGGAAGGACTCAGTTTTGGACAGTCTGGGCTTACCTGAGGCCACGGAGCTGCATCAGGCGGGTACCACTCTAGCCTAAGGCTCGATCCTTCCAGAGCTCCCCCC
>NW_005252170.1:0-274 GCF_000412655.1 Myotis brandtii | reverse complement strand
TGCCAGGGCAGGGCTGAGGGATGCGGCTGAGCAGGGAGGAGGGTAACGCAGACTAGCAGCCAGCGGCCGGGGCAGGGGCTGAGGTCCTGGTGCAGGGACCCGAGGGTCTAAGGGCCCACGGCTCTGCTCGCTGCACTTCCTCAGCTCAGGGCACGTGGCCCCGGGGCAGGACCCGCAGCCCAGCACCGCCCTCCTCCAGCCCAGGGCTCAGAGAGGGCGTCTGACCTTGGGAGGGGCCTGGCTGTGCTGGGGGGCCTCTGCTGCCCCCCCCCCC
>NW_005252169.1:0-274 GCF_000412655.1 Myotis brandtii | reverse complement strand
ACAGTTTTATTATAGCAAGAGCATGCAAATTGGAATCAGCCAAGGGGAGAGGCACATAGGGGCAAGTCTAGGAGGGGTTCAAATGTGAAGCTTCTGTCATTCTCAGGGATGTGTTAACTGCTCCATATCAAAGCATGAAAACACCTAAAGAGTATTGCCAACCAGGGCAGCTCAACCAAGCAGTGGCGTCCCGAGTTTCAATGAGTGTTTCTGTGTCTAGGCCTGATGGGTCAAATAATTGGCCAAGTGGTTGAACGCAATCTCCAGTCCTCCT
>NW_005252168.1:0-274 GCF_000412655.1 Myotis brandtii | reverse complement strand
AAGAGTAGTAATGGTAGTGGAAGTGATGAGAAGTGATTAAATTCTGGCTGTTTTTAAGGTTTAGCAAGTAAGATTCTCTGGCAGATTGAATGAGCGAAGAGAAGAGTTATGGTTGATGCCAGGTTTTGACCTGAAAATTGATGGGATAATTTTTCCCCCCTGAGTTGTGGAAGACCTTAGGGGGGGATGGGTTTTGGTGAAGGACATCAAAACTCAATCTTGGACATGTTTGAGAGGTCTGTTTAGATCTATCTGATTATAGATATTAAGTAGG
>NW_005252167.1:0-274 GCF_000412655.1 Myotis brandtii | reverse complement strand
ATTTGACAGTAGTATGTTACATTGACTGTATTTAAGTCAAGGTGGGTTTTAAGGAGGAACTGAACCTACAAGTAGCCTGTTGTAGGTTAATATTTTTGTTGTATTGCTTTAACTATCTTAGTTTCTAAAGCCTAGAAACAACTGGGTTATTCATTTTTTGCTGCATCAATATATGAGAACTTTTAGCTGGTGTAATGAGGAAGGGCTATTAGAATATGGCCAGAATAACTTGCTTGCCTAGAAAACCATGACTAGAGCATGTTGCGTTTTTTTT
>NW_005252166.1:0-274 GCF_000412655.1 Myotis brandtii | reverse complement strand
GCTTGTGGGTGAGTGTGAAGACCCTCCCAGTGAGCTCGCTCCTGAGGTTAGGGCTTCAGCATGTCTTTTTCTTTTTTTTAAATGTGTCTGAGGCGAGACTACAATTTAGCCCATAACAGCTTCTAACAAATAAAAAGAAAATGTCGAGCTTTCTTTATGGGAAGGAGCCACATGTAATGTTCAACATATAGTATAACATGTTTAATATATAAGTATATGTAAATATACACATTTGAAATATATATTATATATGCATCTTTCTATATATCTAATC
>NW_005252165.1:0-274 GCF_000412655.1 Myotis brandtii | reverse complement strand
TATTGTTAAGAACACTCAACACAAAATCCCACCTTGTAGATACAGACACTGAGACTCCAAGCGGTGAAGTGAGTTGTTCAAGTTCAATCAGCTTTTGAAAATGGAGGAATCAGCCTAGCCAGTGTTGCTCAGTGGTTGAGTGTGGACCCATGAGCCAAGAAGTCATGGTTTGATCCCAGTGGTCAGGGCACAGGCCTGGGTTGCGGGCTCATTTCCTAGTGGGGAGCATGCAAGAGTCAGCCAATCAGTGATTCGCTCTCATCATTGATGTTTC
>NW_005252164.1:0-274 GCF_000412655.1 Myotis brandtii | reverse complement strand
AATGCTCAATCACTGAGCCACGTCAGCTGGGCTGTGGCATGTCCTTTCTAAACTGGATTCCTACCCATCATCTCTGTAGCATGTCTTAATGCACTGGGTTCCTCCCCACTGTCCTGAGACTCTTCAAGTACGCTTCCCCTTTTCAGTCCTTCTTAACCGACCTCTCCATGTCAGCTCATACACTCCATTCTGGCTGATTCCTTTGGGTTCCTCAACTGGAAACAAATTATGACGATTTCAACCCCTCATTTCCCTGAATAGTGATTTTTTTTTT
>NW_005252163.1:0-274 GCF_000412655.1 Myotis brandtii | reverse complement strand
TAGCCTTGGAGGGCTGAACCTCACACACACACATGACCCCACCCAGAAGAAGAGCTAGAGGGTCCCTCCTGCTGGCCTCTCTTGAGGAGTGAGCAGAATATGTCCCAGGAGCCCCAGCAGACTTCTCTTCAGGTTTCATTGGTCAAAATGGGGACTCCCAAGCCTCAGCCAATCCCTGATGATGAGGAGCAGGAATCCTAACCCGGCTCATCCACCATAAATCACAGGGATTGCACAGGAAAGGGGTGTGCAAACACCCTAATAACCCGGGTTC
>NW_005252162.1:0-274 GCF_000412655.1 Myotis brandtii | reverse complement strand
GCACCAGAAAAATATGTTCAAGACAGACCATACTCATGAAATTTGTTGGTGAACTTTCAGTAGATAGGTAACAATAGAAGTTTGATTACATTGAGTTCTAATATGTGTGAAATAAAAATACAGATATCTATAATATTCAGTTTCTCATCTACAAAATGGATACAGTAATATCTCCCTTAAAAGGTTGACATGAGGATTAAATGAGATCACAGTCTTCTAACACACTGTGTAGAACAGAATAGATCCCCAAACTATTTGAAGGAGCATATTTTTT
>NW_005252161.1:0-274 GCF_000412655.1 Myotis brandtii | reverse complement strand
TATAAGTGCATGTGAAAAGAACATAAGAACATACTGAAGAAATAGAAGAGAGCTAGGTAGTCAGGGACAGAACTGGGGTTGGGGTTGGGGTTGGGGGGAGCATTGCAGACACAGGCAGGATGTAGCTTGCTGACTGTACCACAGAGACAAACCAAAGGACCTAGAACTGAACCCAGCTAGAAAGGAGTTGCTAAAACAACCCAGTGGGTAGGGAAAGAAGGCTGAGCAGGGGAGACATGAGCTTTAAAATGTATGGATGTTGCTAATGCAAGCA
>NW_005252160.1:0-274 GCF_000412655.1 Myotis brandtii | reverse complement strand
GGAAGTCCTTGCCCCGCTCTGGCCGCAGCGAGGGTGAAGGGGTCTCAGGGGTCCTGTTCGATGCCACCAGAATCCGAGAGAGTACGGAGGAACCGCTTCCCAAAAAACACCGTGAGAAGCGCCCGCTGTGGGCAAGTCGAGTGGCTGGGGAGAGAGGGAGGACAGTCCCCCCAGCACCTGCTCTTCCTCTGGGAGAGGGTCAGGGCCTGACCACAGACCAGCCCTGAACTTGCCCCGGCTCTCGCCTTGAGCACGAAGGGCATGGGGGCCCTTC
>NW_005252159.1:0-274 GCF_000412655.1 Myotis brandtii | reverse complement strand
GGTGTATGGGACGACGCTCCAACCAACTGAGCCACACAGGTCAGGCTATTTATTCATTTTTATAGCCAACGTCTATTTAATTATTTACTTATGTGTATGTACTTATACCCCATTAAATTTTAGAAATGTTTGAAGAAAGTTATGAACTAGCGGGAGCAGAATATCACTTCTATTATGTATTCAATGAATTTTCCCCTTGCTGATAGATAAAAGGCTGGATGTACTTGTTTTCAGTATTTGAAGAATAAACTCTTTTTAGAATGGTGGTTTAGCT
>NW_005252158.1:0-274 GCF_000412655.1 Myotis brandtii | reverse complement strand
ATGTGCTGGGATGTAACCCCTGTTTGAGTGGGGACGCATCAAAATCGGAGCTCTTGGAATTGGCCTGTCTTTGGGGTATGGGACTCCTTCCCTTTTCTCTCTGCCACCATATGTTTATCCCACTTCACACAGGTTTAAACAGTTAAAATAACTTATCACTACCATTTATTGAGCATGATTTAAAGTGCCTACATATATTATCTTACTTAATCCCTTCAACACCCTGGAAGGAAGGATGATACAGTTGTGTGTGTGTGTGTGTGTGTGTGTGTGT
>NW_005252157.1:0-274 GCF_000412655.1 Myotis brandtii | reverse complement strand
GAGAAATCAAGGCTGACTGCATGGAGGTGGTGACATACTAGTATGAGCAGAGTCTGGAAGGAAAAATTGGAAGTGGCCACATGGAAACAGTAGGAGCAGAGGGACCATGGAGCAGAGGGTAAAGTCAGGAGTGGTTTGTGGACTGAGGTAGCTGGTGGAGGCAGGGTGGAAGGTGGGCATCTGTGGACTCCAAAGGGTGGGGAACGGGCACTGTATCGTGGGCAGAAAGGCCATCCTAAGGGCCCTGGGTAAGGGGCAGGGCATGGGAAGGAGG
>NW_005252156.1:0-274 GCF_000412655.1 Myotis brandtii | reverse complement strand
TGAAGATTCCCATAACATTTTAAAATTATATTTTATCATGGAAATAGGTGAGCATTTGGGAGAATACAACCAGAATTCAAATGCATATTCTTTACTTTATGTTCTTGAAAATTTAGTAATTTTATTGGTACAAGTCCTAAATAATAGTCCCATTATGAGTTACCTGTGCATAGGCCTATCTTATTGATATTTATCAAAAGAGCTATTTAGTCAGAGGTGAGGAGAATAAAGAAAATTTTAATACATTTATTTAAAAAGTCTGATAAATCAAATT
>NW_005252155.1:0-274 GCF_000412655.1 Myotis brandtii | reverse complement strand
CTTTGTTGTATAGTTAGATCATTATGTTGGTTTACAAATGTTTTGGGTAAATTATATTACCCATGCATTTCATTTCAGGATAGCAGAGGCAGCATTACAAAATGTTTGTTATAAAGAGGGGGCATTAGGCCTGATAGAGCTCTGGCCAGTAAAAACAAGCACAAGCCAAAAAACAGACACATAAACACAATCCACGAGTGGAAATAACATCTGGAGGATGTTGCGTCTGTTTCCCATAGGTTGGCTTGAGTTCTGGGGGCCTGGGTAGAGCTGA
>NW_005252154.1:0-274 GCF_000412655.1 Myotis brandtii | reverse complement strand
CCTTCTAAAATGGGTAATGGAAGTCTTATAGAATTATCTACTGAGTTTCTCATGTAACACCTTCCTTAAGATAACTCCAACCCACCCCAGCTGTTTTTTTCTAATATATGCATACCTCATCTAATAGCCTTGTTGCTTCCAAACTTTTACATTTGGAAAAGGGATGGCTGTGTTTTGTTTTGTTTTTTCTCTTTCTCTCTCTCTCCCATGGAAGACTCAGTAACACACACCACAGGTGGAGAAGACTAAAATGGCACAGGTAAGCCAGGGACTT
>NW_005252153.1:0-274 GCF_000412655.1 Myotis brandtii | reverse complement strand
CAAGGTCACCCCGTCCTTTCCCGCCCCGCTTCCCGCCTCACTCTGGAAACCCCTCCCTCACCCCGAATCCTGAGAAAAGGCCCCGCAGATGCCTGTGGTGAGGGGGGGCAGGTCCCCAAGACAGGCAGAGCTAGAGCAGCCGCAGCCCAGGCCGGGACCAGCTGCCCCCAGCCTGCGGGTGGCGAGGGCTCTCCTGCCAGGAGAGGCGAATGGGCTAGGGCTCAGAATGGGAGCTGCGGAGAGAAACTGGCTGGTCTGGCGGCCCCAGAACCGC
>NW_005252152.1:0-274 GCF_000412655.1 Myotis brandtii | reverse complement strand
GGCCACCCAGGACACCTGCCTGAGGCCCTGGGGTGTCAGGGGGAACCTGCCTGAGGCCCTAGGGTGTCAGCCTGAGGCCCTGGGGTGTTGGGGGGGGGACACCTGCCTGAGGCCCTGGGGTGTCGGGGGTACTCCTGCCTGAGGCCCAGGGATGCGGCCGTTAGGGAGGGAGCTCCTGAGCGATCACTTCCGTTCCTTGGCGAGTCCCCTGTCTGGTTGCATTAGAGTTTTACTGAACAAGTGCTGACGGGCTCCGTGATCACAGCTAATGGAG
>NW_005252151.1:0-274 GCF_000412655.1 Myotis brandtii | reverse complement strand
CCCTTGCATTTTACTCTCAGTAGCAACAAGAAACCAGACTGCACCTTCAACACTTTGCTTGGAAATCTCCTCACTTAGATACCCAAGTTCATTACTTACAAGGTCTGCTTCCCACATTAACTATAAGTGCAATTCTGCCAATCTTTCTGCCACTATAAAAAATAATCAATTTTTCTCCAGTTTCTAGTAACATGTTTCTCATTTTCTTCTGAGCCTCCCCAATAGTCTTTTACATCATATTTCTGATTCTCTTTATGATGATTTAGGTATTATC
>NW_005252150.1:0-274 GCF_000412655.1 Myotis brandtii | reverse complement strand
GCCTGCGAGTGAGATTAGCAGCCAAGGCAGAGCGAGGCGTTTTAACTGTGAGCTTGGCCCTCCCTCCCTCTGTCTTAAGTCCTGGGCTCAGGTGACCCGGGGCAGAACCACGCCGGGGCGGGGAGGAGGGCGGTCCGCTGTGAGGAGCCTGGCGCCAATATTGGTTAGGGGTGGGGTGGGGTGGGGTAAGGAGTGAGGTAGGGCGTGGGGAGCTGGGTGAGGGACGGGCGTCTTGCACAACCTGGTCCCCGCGGAGGGCGCCGCCTGGGGACCA
>NW_005252149.1:0-274 GCF_000412655.1 Myotis brandtii | reverse complement strand
GCCAAAAATTCAAGTGAGTAATAAGACCCACTCTCCTCCCACCTGGTATCTCAGTCACCAGAGCATCACTGGGATGTGCCCGGCCTCTGGCATCCTACCTACAGTACCATTCAGGCATGGTGAGACTTTCTTGCCAGAACTGACCCGGCTTGGTGTGGAAGGACATGGGTTACTACCTACACCCAATAAATTGATGAGGCACTTCTTTTTAAAACTTTTAAAACTTTTTTATTTTTTAAATCCTCACCTGAGTATATTTTTTCCATTGATTTTT
>NW_005252148.1:0-274 GCF_000412655.1 Myotis brandtii | reverse complement strand
CTGTGTTCACAAGCAGTTACCACTGACACAACAACTGGGACACGTTCACAACGGGGATCTCGGGGAGAGGGCGAAAAACGTCTGAGTGTTAGGGCCAAGGGGTACGGAAGCTGGGCTATGAATCCTTCAGTGCCCACCCTTATTTAACACGTCCTTTAATTATAACTTATTCCCCAGTGCTCCCTACAGTGCTAAGTCCCAGGCACCTCCGCCCTGCCCCGTGCACATCCCGGACACGCTCCCATGGCCAGAGAAAGCCACAGGAGGACAATCA
>NW_005252147.1:0-274 GCF_000412655.1 Myotis brandtii | reverse complement strand
TATTTCAATTTTACAGCAAGGTTTCAAACAGAAAATCTTTTTCCTTAAAGTTTATTTCAAGTGAAATTATGTTTTACCCTTTTGGGTAGTTTTTAGGCCAAGGAAATTTAGATAAAACAACTTTGTGTATATTATATGTATACATAATTAGGTTTTAATATGTTCTAAAATTAATAAATTTCCATGCATCAATCATTTGCAATGCATTTTATTTCATATGTATTTGCTTTAAAAAGAATATTACTATTCTCTGAATCTCCTTCTGTTTAAGCCA
>NW_005252146.1:0-274 GCF_000412655.1 Myotis brandtii | reverse complement strand
TTATCATCAAGCAAAAATAACAAACCCAAACCTAGAATCACCCATTGGCTGAGAGTGACTCAAGACAGGCTGGGCAGAGCACAACGCGCTGGGCAGAGCCCCAAGGTACATTGTGTTTCAAACCTGGAAGATGGTGTGTGTGCACTCTTTCAAAGACCACTGGGTGTTTTATTTTCTTCCTTATATATCCCCACACTTTCCATTGTTTATAAACATTCTTTTAATGATCACAAAAAATGTTTAATTAATCAGAGAAAAACACACACAATAAACT
>NW_005252145.1:0-274 GCF_000412655.1 Myotis brandtii | reverse complement strand
TTATATTATAAAAAGCTAATTTATTAAGTAATTAAAGTAGGCAACTTTATTGAAAAAACAAAGTAAACAAACTTATACGTTTGATCTACGAGGTACAGATGCCGTCCCATTCCCCCGGCCTTTTTAAAAAGCAGGCTGCCTGAGGGCTTTTGTTTTAAAATTCTGCTGCTGAATTATCTGGTTTTGCTTAAGAAATATTCAGCAATCTTTCCTTGCCCTACATTAGATGTTAAAACCTTTATAACATTTAAAATGTATGTATATAAATAATATA
>NW_005252144.1:0-274 GCF_000412655.1 Myotis brandtii | reverse complement strand
CACTAGAAACGCACGTCGCAAGTGCAGAGGCGAACAGATGGTCCCAGAACACAGATCCCAGAACAAGGCTGAAGTCTGCAAGACGTATGCGTCGGTGGTGACGGTCTGCAGGACCCGCCGCCCACACGGTCAGTCTGATTACAGCTCTGAGGGGCTCGGGGTGACCCCTCGGGCTGCCGGCCTCCAGCCACAGAGAGGGGAGGGCCGGGGCGGTGGTGACACACAGCGGCCTCCCCGCGTGCTTCCCGCTGACGCACAGGAGGAAGTTCCAAGC
>NW_005252143.1:0-274 GCF_000412655.1 Myotis brandtii | reverse complement strand
AATGCTACCCTATGCTTTGCAGTGATTGCTTATTAAATAGGATATTCTTACTTGCAAAGTTCAAATGTAGCTTCAAAATTCTCTACACAGTGCTGCAGTAAACGACTAACCGACCGGAGTTGATATGAGAGATGAAACTTAATGCCACATTTGCGATAAATTAGTAGTCAACACACCTGAATTTTTATTTCAGATGTACTACTCCTTAGTTGCATTAAATAATCTATTGCTAAGCCTCAGTATGCATTTCTCAAACAGAAAAGATAATTTTTTT
>NW_005252142.1:0-274 GCF_000412655.1 Myotis brandtii | reverse complement strand
GAATTAGAGAAAATGGCTTGTACTCATGGTCCATATTTAATTTCCCACCCTTTCCTTCCGAAATTGTATTTACCTCGAAGTTATAGGGCAACTGGAGAATTCTGGGCCTTCACTTCAGGCATGTGAAGCCATTACACTTTTAAGTTCATATATGGTTATTTAAAAGATAAGAGAATATAATTTTAGGTTAATTTTTAAATACAGATCCAAGATGGTGGGCCACACAAGAGGCAGTGAAAATGAAAGAGCAAGAGATGAAGAAGAGAACAGAAGC
>NW_005252141.1:0-274 GCF_000412655.1 Myotis brandtii | reverse complement strand
GTGAGATTCTGGAGATGTGAGACAAGGGCCTCAGGAGGTGCTTCTCACTTGCCTTAAGGTCAATGACTTATCTCTTCCTCTCCCTATCTTACCCCATCTGGTCCCCCTTCAGTGAGGATTGGCTGAACTGGAGCCTTTCACTGCCCACTGTGGGCGTGTGCAGGCAGCCCACCCAATAGGCAACGTCAGCTTGCATAGCTAAAGAAGAGTTTGCTTGGCACGCAGGGCTTTGCATGGTCTGGCTCATCTGATCTATTTCCATTTACTCCCAGGA
>NW_005252140.1:0-274 GCF_000412655.1 Myotis brandtii | reverse complement strand
CAGGTGTGGGATGTGATCACTTGGCTGGCCTGGGCCTTCCTCTGCGGGGCAATTGCTGGCTGGCCCCACACACCCGCCACAGAGTCGGTGGCTGGTGGCCTGAGCCTCCCTCTGTGGGGAGATCAATCGCTGGGCTCCACGATCAACTGCCCAGCAGAGGAAGGCCCCGCCCACTCGGTCGGGGCACTTTCGATCGATAGCCACACAAAGAGTGGCCTGGGTCTCCCTCTTTGGGGTGATTGTGGAGCCCCCACCCTGATTGATCACCCCACCG
>NW_005252139.1:0-274 GCF_000412655.1 Myotis brandtii | reverse complement strand
GAATGAAAATACATTAATTCACCAATTGGATCTATCCCTTTCCAGTGGCCAGATCCACATCTACTGACCATGGTGACTTCTTCTTAGAACCAAGAAACTTGAAAAGCTGAAAAGCACTAATCTTACCAATAGTGCCTTGCTTTGTAAGCATGGAATCAGACTACAGAGAAATGAAGAATCAGGAGGAATATTTCATTCAAACATGCACAGGTCTACCTTGGTTGCAGGCTCCTTCCAGGCCCGGGCTCTGGTCTGGGTGCATGCAGGAGGCAAC
>NW_005252138.1:0-274 GCF_000412655.1 Myotis brandtii | reverse complement strand
ATATCCTCAGTCCTGGTTGCTCTGTGCGCTCTGCCTCGTGCAGCTTTCCCCGCCCTGAGGGTCTCCGAGCCCGCCCTCCAGCGGGGCCTGGCGGCTCAGGACCCGCACCTCCCGCACCAGGCGGCTCAGGCGTCCTGACTGTCAGATGAGAAGGAAACCCCGAGCAGGCGCGTTTTATGCTAAAAGTAAACTTTTAGATGATACTGTTTATTGCCTATGCACCTTACATTGCGTTGCAGTTATTTTAACAGAGGACTACGCTCAGGGAAATGCA
>NW_005252137.1:0-274 GCF_000412655.1 Myotis brandtii | reverse complement strand
CCCTACGGCTCTCCTAAAAAGCAAAGGATATGAGCTGGGAGGATGACAACATGGTAGCATGATGTTAAAGAAACGACCCAATAATCTAAATTCAGGATGGATTCCAAAGAACAAACAAGTAGCCTTATTCAAATTCATAACAGCTTTAAATAGGAGAAACTTATGTACACAGGCAAAGCCACTGCTTCCAGTCAGGAAGAATCCACACTCCTCCCAGGACAGGGTATTTTTTATTTTTATATATTTTTTATTTTTATTGATTTCAGAGAGGAAG
>NW_005252136.1:0-274 GCF_000412655.1 Myotis brandtii | reverse complement strand
TTTTTAAAAATGTTTATCATTTTTACTTTAAGATTTCAAACAAAATATTAAAATACAAGAGTGTTCTGCTTTATAAATTGCCATTTTGTAATTGAATAAAAATTATTCAGATCCAATTTCAAGACTGAGGATTTAGAAAATTAAAAATCTTTAAAATCTTTAAAAATCATTAAAAATCTTTCTTATGACATTGCACCAAAGAATATATACAGATGGAAAATAAGGATCCCAAAACTTCTCCACATCACATGTTATCAGGGAAATGCAAATTAAA
>NW_005252135.1:0-274 GCF_000412655.1 Myotis brandtii | reverse complement strand
CTAGCAGAATCAAGCTGGTGGTGTGCTCTGACCAAGCACTTTATAGGGTACAGATCTGCCCGATCCAGATACGCAAATGAAGAGTGTGGCCTGCTCCAGAGGCTGAGCCCAGGCAAGGAGCTAAGTCACAGCCCCACACACTGTGGAGAGTATATCCAGGCCACATCTGACAGAGGGGCTACAGGAGAAAGTAGATGCTGTGTAGCCCAACAATGCTTACAGCTGATCACCCCCAGAGCAAAGCCAAGAGCAAAGCTAGTACTGGGTGTGAGGC
>NW_005252134.1:0-274 GCF_000412655.1 Myotis brandtii | reverse complement strand
TGAAGTCAGAATCTGAACTCAGATCATCTGGCTCCACATCCCGGACTTTCAACCACAAGTGCATGCTGTCTCCAAAGATGAAGAACAAATGGAAAGATGTACAAAATGTCTTTGTGTTCCTTTGTTTCCCTTCTGGAAGATCAGATCACCAAAGGTGTCAAGGAAATCTACTGAGTCCCCTCCTCTCTGGCCTACCACCAAACCAGTGTCCTCTCCCTAGGTCACAGGCAGACAACAGTAAGTGGAGGGCAGACTGCAACTGCCTATTAACAGT
>NW_005252133.1:0-274 GCF_000412655.1 Myotis brandtii | reverse complement strand
TGAACTGGCCACCTTTCAGTGAACAGATGACGCCCAACCAGCTGAGCCATGTGGGCCAGGGCTTGGAATCCCAACTTGTAATAGCTGGATGGAGGACGATGAGCCTCAAGGAAATGTTGAAGCTGTCGGAGGCAGAGGGAAGCAAGGACAGTACTGTGTCCCAGAAGTAAAGGGGGCAGAGACCTTGCTGTAGTGGAATGACTGCCATCAGCACTGTAGCTTCAGCTCCCACCCCTTCAGACCTGCAGTGCTCAGCCAAGCTCGCACTTCTCCA
>NW_005252132.1:0-274 GCF_000412655.1 Myotis brandtii | reverse complement strand
CACACATGCAGGTTCTGAGGTGGGAGGTCCTTGGAGCTCAGGCGGAGGATTTTAGAGAAAACAAGTGGCTTCCAGTCGGGCTGTGAGAACCAGGCCCTAAGGCAGGAGGCAGATACCAAGCCTTTCCTGGGGTTCTCTAACAGGAGGGGGGTGTGGCTTGAACTTAGCTTTGTGCTGAGTGGAGAGCCCCACAGTGTGGAGCCGAGAGCCTCAGGGGCTTCCTGGGAGCCAGGGAAGAAGCCCAGGGGAAGGAGAAGCTCAGGGGGGGAGGAGA
>NW_005252131.1:0-274 GCF_000412655.1 Myotis brandtii | reverse complement strand
ATTTAATTTGGCAGCCATTTGTTTTCAGTGTAATAACATGATCTAAGTTTGATTTAGAAAAATTAATCAGAAATCTTGATTAGAATAAAATAGTTTCAGGAAAGACTAAAGAGGCAGATAGGAGAATAAGAAGAACACAATATAAGAGAGAGAAAACTATCAGAAAGAGAAATGTGTTGAAAAAGAAGAAATTATATGATTAACTGTGAGAGATTTGATAGAGGACACTAAAAATGCCCATTATTTTAACTTTGGCTGAGTATTACCTCCATTT
>NW_005252130.1:0-274 GCF_000412655.1 Myotis brandtii | reverse complement strand
CACCATTTCCATCAACAGGAACAGAGGCCCTGAGAGGGCAGAGGACCCGCTGAGTCCCCCAGCGCTGCAGAGGCCGGGCCAGGCCCTGGAGGACACCTGACCCTGAGCCTGACCGACAGCGGCTCAGACAGCGGGTGAGCGTGGGCACCAGGGCCGGTGGGCAGGTTTCTGTCCCACTTCCCCACCCGCCTGTGTCACTGTGAGTAACTCCAACTGCCATAGTCTACACCACAGTAATACTCAGCCTCGTCCTCAGACTGGAGGTTGGAGATGG
>NW_005252129.1:0-274 GCF_000412655.1 Myotis brandtii | reverse complement strand
GCTGGGCTCTTCCCAAGGCCACATAGCCAGTGAGAGTTAAAGCTGGCTCCACGTTTAATCTTCACCACTTGGTTGTCCTTATGGTTGTTTTAATTATAAATATTCAGTCAACGAGTTTTTCTGAGCATCTACTATGTTCCAGGGGTGGCTCTAGGTGCTGGGGATACAACTGCGGACCACACAAGCAAAACACTGCTCTCACGGAGCTGACATGCTAACGAGGAAATAAAAGCAGACCCGGTAAACATTCCATGAGGTGGAGACAAGTGCCATG
>NW_005252128.1:0-274 GCF_000412655.1 Myotis brandtii | reverse complement strand
TACAGAATAAGTCATTAAGCCTCAAGTATCTTTTCCTCCTTTCCAATAACCCTTCTTCATGCAAATTTATACAACCGAGATTTTTATCATATATGGTAACATTTTTTTTCTGATTGCTTGCAAGCTTGCTGGACTAGTGTTGTAGAGTCTATTTAAAACCTGTAGGGGTGGGAGAACATCTGTTGCGTTTTGTTTGTACTCACTGACCAACCTACCTCAGTGTCAGTAAATCAGTCTGCCTGAAACTCAATAGGGGTAATTAATTGGCAAGGTC
>NW_005252127.1:0-274 GCF_000412655.1 Myotis brandtii | reverse complement strand
CTCTTGCATGAATTTCGTGCATCGAGCCTCTAGTATATACATAACACGCGGTAAAATGTAGGTGTCCCTGCCACTGGAATTTCTCATTGGAATTTCTCCCAGGCTGTGGCACCTGCCATATTGTCCCACTCCACCCTCCTTCATTTCTTTCAACTTCTCCCTTGAATTCTCTCTTTTTGGGGGGTCCCTGTCTCCAAGTCCCTGTGAATAAACCCTGTTAAGGTGTTTATTTCCCCACGGTTAACCATCTCCCTTCAGCGATGTCCCTGGCACC
>NW_005252126.1:0-274 GCF_000412655.1 Myotis brandtii | reverse complement strand
GAGGTTACTGTATAAATGAGGTCAGATTAGAAGAGTTTTTTGGGAGAGGCAGACAAGATATTTTGAGATTGGGTAGTTGTTATATTTTATTCTCAGAACTGATTGAGTAGGTCCTACTAAGTTAGGAATCCTAAAAGGAATCTTAGGGAGCTCATTATAACCTCATTTTCATAATTAAATTAAAAATCAGTTGATAGGTATACTAATCAGTGTGGGTAAAAATGTGGGGGTATATGCACATGGACTCTGTTATGAGTATAAATTATAGCAAACT
>NW_005252125.1:0-274 GCF_000412655.1 Myotis brandtii | reverse complement strand
CCCGGTTGGCGTTTTCCCCCGTCAGCCGCAGCACCTGTGAGGTCGGTGGGGTTTGCTCTGCGAGAGGCACGTGCTGAGGAAGTCAGTGCCTCGGGAACATCAAACCACAGGGCTGGCTCCTTTCTTCCTCACGTGCATTGGTAATCACACGCCTGGGGCAGTTTAAAAGGACCAACTGGAGTTTATTCCAAGACACCAAACAATGGTGGTTCACAATCTAATAGAGCTCTGTCATTCGTTTATTATTTTGTATTTTAAATAAGGGTTTCTTCTT
>NW_005252124.1:0-274 GCF_000412655.1 Myotis brandtii | reverse complement strand
AATTCTAAGAATTAGCCTAATAAGGGATAATGTTTACATTGGGGTATTTAGCCTTGGAAAAAGTCAGCACTTGGCATAGCCAAAAGTCAGATTCAAGCTTGGTAGTGGTTAGGCACTGCGCTCAGAAGAATTTTCTACAAATACTTAACCTTCTCTTCCAACTGTGAAAGTCTGTTGCCATTTGCCATCGGAGTCACATTATGAAAAAAAATTTATTTCCAATATGAGAAAGCAGGCTCTTTTAATGAATTATGTTGTTATTCAGCAACACCTG
>NW_005252123.1:0-274 GCF_000412655.1 Myotis brandtii | reverse complement strand
GTTGAATTCAAAGATAACTTTTAAGAGTTAGTTGTTTTTTAATGACCTAGATTAAGAATTGTTTGACACATCCTGGCCTGTATTGCTCAGTGGTTAGAGCGTCAACTGGTGCACCAGAGGGTTGTGGGTTTAATTCATGGTCAAGGGCAGGTATCCGGGTTGCAGGTTCCATCCCTTGCCCAGGTCAGGGCAAGTGGGGAAGGCAACAAATTGATGTGTGTCTCTCACATCCATGTTTCTCTCTCCCTCCTTTCCACTCTTTCTAAAAATCAAT
>NW_005252122.1:0-274 GCF_000412655.1 Myotis brandtii | reverse complement strand
GCCCATTTTTAAACCAGACCACTTCTTGATTTTATTGTTTTTATTGGGTTGTACAAGTTCTTTATAAATGTGGAATAGTAATAATTTTTCATACATGGTTTGCAAATATCTTAGTGTGCGATCCACAACCCACGTGGTTCAGGATTCGGGATGTGGAGAAGGGCCATGCTCAAATGACAGAGATGAGACAAGAAATAAGAATTTGGAAATATTGGGGGACAGAAGGGTAGCCCAACGCAAGGGGAAGGACTTCCACTGGTGCGCAGGCCTTGCC
>NW_005252121.1:0-274 GCF_000412655.1 Myotis brandtii | reverse complement strand
GGAGACGATGGATGCCTCCTGCGTGCCTGATGCAGGGGGAGGGCCCGGTAAACGCCAGCACCTCCCGCCAGGTGTGGGAGGAGCTTATTTGCCAGATAAAATGCAAGGCCGCTGGACCGGAGGCTAAAGCACCGAGGAAGACGCCATGGTCTACCCCGCAGGAGAGGCTGGGGAGAGGGAGAGGGAAGCTGCCTCCGGCCAACATCTTCCCAGGAGACTCTTGGGTCTGGGTGAGATCCCAGGATTGAGGCTGTGAAGACTGTGCCTTGGGGGG
>NW_005252120.1:0-274 GCF_000412655.1 Myotis brandtii | reverse complement strand
TTTGTTTCGCCTGCATTCCCCTCTCTTTTCAGTACTCTAGAATAATAGTCTTATTTGGGTTTATCCCACTCTCTAACATTTAGTATCCTGCATTTCTTAGCATGTTTTATACTTTGCCTTTGTGCGACTGGGAAGGTTATAGTTAGACATTTTTTTGAAGCTTCATGGATATTCACCTTTAAATAGTAACACAAAAATGTGTTCATCTTGGGCTAATTAAATCATTGTCCACCTTTCAACAAGCATTTAACTTGCTAAACAGGATGTTTTACCT
>NW_005252119.1:0-274 GCF_000412655.1 Myotis brandtii | reverse complement strand
TTATGTTATTGAAGTTCTGCACTGACTTCCTTGACCAGGTGTCCTGTCATTCTCCTTGCTAACTCTTTCTCTTCTCTACTCTATCACAGAAAGTAGAAAATGAAGTACAGGAAGACTCTGCTCTGATAATATGTTTTATAGTAAAGAGCTGCTGGCATTCATGTTGTTTCCTTGTGTAATTCCTAGAGATTGCAGGACAGCTTGCTCTTGATTAGATCATCTTGCTTCATGGTTAACTTAAAAGGTATTTGGCTGCTCATATGTGTCATTTCAA
>NW_005252118.1:0-274 GCF_000412655.1 Myotis brandtii | reverse complement strand
GTGCACCGGGCCTCTAGTATATATATATATATATATTCCCCCCAATTGATTGTGTTTACCACCTTCATGAAAATTTACCACATAAATTCAGTCCAGTATTGGAGTAGGGAGCTAATGTTTAAATGTGTTGTTTACCCATCATGCAAACTTTTATAATCTTAGATACATCAGCACAGAGTTCAGTTCAGTCATTGAGGACACACTCTGCTCTACCCTGGAAAATAGAGCATCTGCAGCATATTCCCTTCATCTTTGAATTCAACCCTCTTCCACA
>NW_005252117.1:0-274 GCF_000412655.1 Myotis brandtii | reverse complement strand
AAAAATAGCAAGCCATTTTAAAGAATAAATTTTTAAAAGTCAGTCCTGGCTTTCATACAAATATTGAGTGAACACATGTTAAATATTAATTTAACCTATTATTAAAGAGAGAACTAGTAAGACATTATAAACAGTTAAAAAGAGAATTCTAAGAACCCACATGTATAGAGAATAAGAAGTTTTGAAATGAATTTATAAATAGATGCAAAGCCTATCTATCCACAAGGCATAATCAATTGTACAACATCACACACATTTGCATTTCTTTTTTTTT
>NW_005252116.1:0-274 GCF_000412655.1 Myotis brandtii | reverse complement strand
AAAAAAAAAATACAGGGAAAAATAGATACCAAGAGGCAAAGGAAAAGTTTTTAAAACTTTAATAAAATAAAATGGGCTATTACCCAGCACTTCATTGCTTCCAGTGTTCTAAAAAACTGGAGTTTTCCTGAATTGTTATTCAATGCTTGTCAGCAAGTTTAAACCTAGACTCAAGTAAATTAGTAAGTCTCTTAAAGGTAAGTAGCATGATGCTCTTGCTTCTTTGCATTCCCTGTAGGCATAATACCCAGGTGTTTTGCACATAAAAGATGCT
>NW_005252115.1:0-274 GCF_000412655.1 Myotis brandtii | reverse complement strand
TATGGAAATCATATAATTTGACTATCACCAAATTACATTTCCGAATGGATCTAGACATAGCTGCTGATATCACACAAAGAGAGCCATGTTTCATTACCGCACAGTCTTCAATATGTTAAAACACTTCTGGAGCTCCAACCAGGGGGTACAAAATAAAGCTTTTGTCAAACTTTCTAGCAACAAAAGTTTAGTGTTCTTTGGTCTATACTTTGGATATGGTTGGTCTATGAACTGAAATTTAATTTCCTTATCAATTTCTTCTTCCAATTTCCAT
>NW_005252114.1:0-274 GCF_000412655.1 Myotis brandtii | reverse complement strand
GCCTGCAACCAAGGTACATGCCCTTTACTGGAATCGACCACGGGACCCTTCAGGCCAAGGCTCTATCCATTGAGCAAAACTGTCTAGGGCTAGTTCTAGGTTTTAGAATAAACAAATGGGAGGTACATAGTAAATAAAAATGAGGCAATAGTTATCTCTAGGAAAAAGAAAAAGTTATAAAAGAAAGGACATGCAATCATTGTACAATACTTACAGTGGAGATTATTTACATGGTATATGGTTTTAACAATGTTAACACTAAAATTGGTTTAAA
>NW_005252113.1:0-274 GCF_000412655.1 Myotis brandtii | reverse complement strand
ACAGGACCATCAGCCATCAGTGTGTCTTCCCAGGGCTTGGACTATGGCCCCAGGCCCTGCCCCCTATTTCCACCGCAGGCCTGACTCAGTGTGGACTCTCCACTCCTCCTCCTGCCGCCACGGGACCACCCCTGCCACTCTCCACCCTCAACGTCACCTCCATCAATCTACATGGAGGACGTGTGTCCTCCAGGCTTCTGGAAATTCAACACCACTGAGAAGTTCTTACAGCACCTGGTGATTCTAACTTCCCAGATGCATCCAGTAGAAATGC
>NW_005252112.1:0-274 GCF_000412655.1 Myotis brandtii | reverse complement strand
CGTGCCCAGGCACTGACACACGCCATGTAGCTGTCTGCTTCTGTAGACTTCATCCTCACAGAGCCCCTCGCAAATCTGAGCTCAACCCACAGATGCGAGACCCTGCCTCCTAGAGGCTGACCACTTGCCCAGCATCAGAGCCCAGAGGCCATGCTGGTGGTAAGAGGCCTGATTAGCCCACTGGCCACAGCTCCTTCCTGCTGGACGGGCTGCTGCAGGGGCATCCTACCCTCCCCGCTGCAGGCTGTGCCCACTGTGCCACAGCTCCTTCCTG
>NW_005252111.1:0-274 GCF_000412655.1 Myotis brandtii | reverse complement strand
GTGTAAGCCAGTACGGTGTGACGGAACCACCAGGTGTCAGACACGGGGCCAAGGAAAGGAGGCTCAGCTGCAGAGGGTCGTCCTGATGGTCAGTCACATTCCAGGGGGACCCCCCAGAGCAGGACAAGGCAGCACTCCCACTGATTCTCTTGTGCAGCAGCGGCTGTGAGGGCCATAAACCGGGAGCCCGCAGACATAGTTACTTACAATGGTCTAGACCAGTGGTCGGTAAACTCGATCAGTCAACAGAGCCAAATATCAACAGTACAACGAT
>NW_005252110.1:0-274 GCF_000412655.1 Myotis brandtii | reverse complement strand
GGCAGACACATGTGCGCAGACTCTGATGGAGGTAAGTTCCCCTCATGTGGAAGTAGCTCTGCACCCCTGCAGGAGTAATGCAGGAAATGTGTGGCACCAACCTTAGATGTTGGTAAGCCAGGGGTTACTTGTGATTATACTAGTATTATCAGAAAGCACTTGCATCCAAAATAATATATATATATTTTTTTCCAAAATAATATTTTTGCCTGCTTTCCTCTGCACCTCTTTGTAATTGTGCAGGAAATATAAAATAGTACTTATGATTCCAAAA
>NW_005252109.1:0-274 GCF_000412655.1 Myotis brandtii | reverse complement strand
GGAACACTCATTTATTGCTGATAGTAATGTAAAATGTATTAGTTGCTGTGAAAAAATACATCAATTCTTAAAAATATTAGAGTTACCATATGATCTAGCAATTCACACCTAGTGATAGTCCCATGATAATTGAAAGCATATCTTCATACAAACACGTATACACAAATGTTCACAGCAGCATTACTCATGACAGCCCCAAAGTGGAAACAACCCAACTGATAAATAAATGAACAAGTGTGGTATATCCATACAATGGAATATTATTCAGTCATAA
>NW_005252108.1:0-274 GCF_000412655.1 Myotis brandtii | reverse complement strand
CAGCCACGTCAGGGTGGTTTTCACCTTATTCCCACACACGCAATTTCTAGACGCTTCCCAGGACGAGCCAGGAGAGCCACGGGGGATGGTTGCCTCTCGCTGCCTCGGGATGAGTAGGAAACACGAAGCGAGGGGACGGGGTCTCAGGGACTCACCTCGGAGGGACTTGAGCTCAGAACACGCCTGGCGCCCGGTGAGAGGGCTCCGGGTCCTCACAGAGGCAGGGCGTTTGCCCAACTGCAAAACTCGTCTGGAAATGGCTTGCAGAACGGTG
>NW_005252107.1:0-274 GCF_000412655.1 Myotis brandtii | reverse complement strand
CCCAGGGACCACCTGCCACGGTATGAGTGTCATAAATGCTTGTCTGGGTTCACATGCTCTTAAGTTAGCACCCCAGACTCTGCAATTAGTGAGCCCTTTTGGGGGTGAGTAAAGGATGCCCACATTTCTTTTGTGATTGTCTACTTAAACAGGCCACACACATCCAATAAATGGGCACCATCAACCTCAAGTACAGCTCTTCCCTCAGAATTTCAAGCTCTTTATCAAGGCTCAGGTAAGAGGCATGGTGCCATTTAGGACAGAAAGACTTGCC
>NW_005252106.1:0-274 GCF_000412655.1 Myotis brandtii | reverse complement strand
CCAAACTGGTCCCCGTACATGGAGGGCAAGGAGAGAGCAAGGAAACAGGCCACTCCAGGTGGGCAGTGCAGGTTAGGCAGAAGGGAACGTACCAGGCTGGTCTTGGGCGCGGGAAGACAAGTAGAGCTCCACAGTCACCGCCAGAATCTTATTTATAGAGAGGCCTTCACGGGGCTCAGGCACATACACCATCAGAGGGTCAGTAACACAGGGCGCTCAAGGCTGCACTGACGGGGAGAGGAGTGGGCAGGGATCACAGGGGGTGAGGGGTGGG
>NW_005252105.1:0-274 GCF_000412655.1 Myotis brandtii | reverse complement strand
GAACCCTTAGATGACACAAAGAGGTGACTTGTGGTATTCAGGTGCAATTAGAACTGTGGAGAATTCTGAGCATGAATAATTTTTTAAACAAAGACCAAAGTGGATTTCTACATGCCCCTCCCCCATGTCCACCAGGCAGAATCTCATTTTGCAGCTTCTCAGTTCACTAAGGTGTCATAGCAGATTCACCCTCGGAAGTGCCACCTTCAACCCAGACTTGCCAGAAAAAATCAGTCACAATTGGATCTGCCTAACGCCTGCTCAGTACGCCTCC
>NW_005252104.1:0-274 GCF_000412655.1 Myotis brandtii | reverse complement strand
GCATGGTCGCCCCTTACAGCCCCCCTGCCAGCCTGGTCACCTCCAACAGCCCTCCTTTGCCAGCTTGGTCGCCCCTAACTTCCCCCCCACCAGCCTGGTCACCCCTTACTACCCCCTATGCAGGCCTGGTCATGTCCAACTGTCCCCCTGCTGACCTGGTTGCCTCCAACTGCCCCTCCCCCGCTGGTCTGGTTGCCCCTCACTGTCCCCCTCTGTCAGCCTGGTCACCCCTCATAGCCTGTTGCTCAGTCATTTGGTCATCCCTCACTAACCC
>NW_005252103.1:0-274 GCF_000412655.1 Myotis brandtii | reverse complement strand
TCAATTCCAACAGGAAACAGGCTGATCCCTGCTCACGCTCAGTGCCAAGATCTATCCCTATACTCACCCCGAGCAGCACCGCCAGGGAGCCGCCTCACCTCTGGCAATGCGGGGACGGGAGGGGCGGCCGGGGCAGCCCTAGCGGCCACAGTCCCGGGCCACCTGGGAGCCATCACAACTCACTGTCGTTTCCATGAGACTCTAGTCCATTTGTGCCTCTACCAGGGATAGGACGATGATTGTGGGGCGTGCAGGAGGCAGCTGATCAATGATT
>NW_005252102.1:0-274 GCF_000412655.1 Myotis brandtii | reverse complement strand
TTTAGCAAAGGAGTTCAATATTTGTTCAATGAAAACTCTAAAGCACTGTTTAGAAAAATTAAAACATATCTAAATAGAGAGAAATTTCAGGTTCAATGTTGGAAGACTCAAAATCATTAATATTTCAATTCTCCCCAAATTGACCTATAAATGTAATACGATCCCAATGAATAACTCAGTAGAATTTGGGAGAAATTGAGAATCTAATTCTAAAATTTAAAGACCCTGGAGAGCAAACACAATTTTGAAAAAGAAGAACCAAATAGGACTTATA
>NW_005252101.1:0-274 GCF_000412655.1 Myotis brandtii | reverse complement strand
GTTCTTTACACTTAGTAGTGAATGGCTAAATTTGAAAATGCTGTCTTATTACTGAAAAATTACACTACATCTGTCATCTAAAGACTTCTTTTATATTTAACAAATTTCTGAAACCCAGAGTGTAAATATGGGTGTAAAAACACTCCATTAGCCAAGTACCTTGTAAGTAGCTTAAAAAAAATAAACTTTCAAAGACATTGAAGCCATGCTTGTTTGGAGCTTAGACCTACTTACTCTTCATCAGTATTTTACTTTTAATTGATTCAGAATTATG
>NW_005252100.1:0-274 GCF_000412655.1 Myotis brandtii | reverse complement strand
AGAATTGTCAATAATTCCATTTTAAAATTGT
Organism: Myotis brandtii; assembly: GCF_000412655.1. Classification (NCBI taxonomy): domain Eukaryota; kingdom Metazoa; phylum Chordata; class Mammalia; order Chiroptera; family Vespertilionidae; genus Myotis; species Myotis brandtii. Next base: position 243 of record NW_005252100.1, on the reverse strand, counting down.
GAGTGTAAACAGAGGGAAAAATGTTGATTCGATGAAAGTACACACCAGTTTTATTCTCAAAGCCTAAATAAGAGCTTCTCATTGAGCTCAGAGTGAATTAATGTGTTCCACTTTGAATGTGCCTGCAATGAATTGTGCTTCTTTCTCCTAGTGGGGCGGAGAATAGTTGGGGAGCAATAGAGCTGGACAGGAGGGTAAAGGGGATGGAATGGTGCCCAGGCCAAGTGTTTGGGGTGCTTTTTT
>NW_005252099.1:0-274 GCF_000412655.1 Myotis brandtii | reverse complement strand
TGCAGGATACAGAAGAGTTTATTCAAAGTCCAGTACAGACTAGCCAAACTGCCTTCTACAATGTGAACAGAAAGCCTGCGGAAAAGGCAAGAGTTGTTATAAAATTGCTTTAATTCAGTTTTCTCAACATTACAAGCCGTAAGGCAGGCAGTGGAATGTGCCACGCTCCACGTTACAATACTGAGCCTGTAATTGCTGGTATCAAAATATACATCTGTGTCACCATAAAAAACTGCATTTGCTGCCCCTCATGTCTTACAACAGGTATAAAAAA
>NW_005252098.1:0-274 GCF_000412655.1 Myotis brandtii | reverse complement strand
CATGCACCAGGGAGCCAGGCAGTGATTTAGGAGTGTTTGGGGTCATTCCGGGTGGGGGTAAGCCAGGAGGAGGGGCTGTGAGTGGTTGGCGGTTGGCTGAGCTCCTCAATCGTGGTGTTGGGGGCCGATTGGGGGCTGAGCCGGCCAGGAGGGGGGGCCAATCCCGGCCCAGTTGAGGCTGGTTGGTTGTTGCAGTGCATGTCATAGCCACCAGTCTTTCTGGTCATTCTGGCATAAAGGTCGCTGGGCTTTTATATAAATAGATGATAATTAT
>NW_005252097.1:0-274 GCF_000412655.1 Myotis brandtii | reverse complement strand
CTGGGAATCGAACCCACAACCTTGGTGTATTGGGATGGACACTCTGACCAACTGAGCGGCCCGGCCAGCGCCCAAGGTTGGTTCTCTCTGAGGGCTGTGCGGGAGAATGTATCTAAGTCTCTCCCAGCTCCCAGGCGTGGGCTGGCAATCTTTGGTGCTCGTCAGCTTGTAGACATGTCACCTCAACCTCTGCCTTCGCATTCACGTGGCGTTCTCCCCGTGTGCGTCTCTGTGCCGGGATTCCCCCTTTTTATCAAAGCTCCCATTATTTGGA
>NW_005252096.1:0-274 GCF_000412655.1 Myotis brandtii | reverse complement strand
TGACGAGGCAAGAAAAAGAGAGGAAGGCAAACTCTCGCGTTTCTGTGGATGCAAAGATGACCGTGAATCGCAAACCCTCACACCCTTTGACGGGCACTGCCCACTCGGAGCCACCCGCTCTTACCCCGTGCACCGTTCCAGACCTGACCACGTGGCCCTCCTGTCGTGCTCCGCCGGAGACATGGGATTTTTAGGGATGGAACTTTCAGCAGCAGGACAGGCAAGTTGGACAGAACTGTAGGCATGGAAAGGAAGCCTCGGGCCCAGTAGACTT
>NW_005252095.1:0-274 GCF_000412655.1 Myotis brandtii | reverse complement strand
GGCCAGAATAAAGATGTGTGTTAAGCCATCTGATTCTCCACTTTTGGCTGATGATAACACCTTGGGAGAGCACAACTGTAAGAGAGAAGGAGGTGCCTCACCAACTCCATTGTCACCAAATATGCTGCTCTGAAGGAGAGAAAAATGAAGTAAATAAAACTCTCTCTTGTTTAAGCCAATTTTTTAAAGCAGTCTAGACTGAATTCTAAATAATATATTAAAACTAATCCTTACAACTCTAAAAGAAATAAAAGTCCCAATATTGAAGTTTGGG
>NW_005252094.1:0-274 GCF_000412655.1 Myotis brandtii | reverse complement strand
ATGGTCAATTTTATGTGATGTTACTTAATCACAATTAAAAAGGAAGAAATGCAAGTGGTGAGCTGGAAATTACACTGCCTCAGAAACTGCAAGAAAAATCAATATTTATACCTATTATCTCTTTTCCACCCATTTTTCAGGTTACAAACATCCAAAATTATAATCAAACGATGACTGTAATTTTGCAGGTAATAACCAAATCATAAGCTTAATATTTTTAAAAATATATATATTTACTTTTTATTGATTTTTTTTACAGAGAGGGAGAGGGATA
>NW_005252093.1:0-274 GCF_000412655.1 Myotis brandtii | reverse complement strand
CTAGGCACACTTCTTTCACAGCTACCTCACATTCATCTCCTGTTGTCCCTTACCACTGCCATTTCCCAAACAAGGGTCCCCCTCACCTTCCTCTTGTTTTTATATCATGTGTCTCCTGATTCACGCAGCAAATATTTATTAAACACTATGTGTCAGACACAGTAGGTCCTTGTCCTCATGGGGTTTACTTGTGGGGAGAAGGGAGACAAAACAAGCAGTACACACAATAAGTTATATTGTATTAGAAGATGCTAAACACTATGGAGAAAGGGGG
>NW_005252092.1:0-274 GCF_000412655.1 Myotis brandtii | reverse complement strand
TCTGAGGACGTGGCAGGACCCCATACAACGATAACCGAATGACCAAAGGCAGCAAGACCTACATATCAGAGAGCTGGCCTCCACTGAGCACAGGGGGAAGGAGGGTCACCATATGGCACAGACAGAGGAAAGAGGGAAGGAAGACCGTGGGGGGCGGGAGCCAGTGTTCTGACAAGGCTGGCATTCTGTGGGGCAATGGGAAGAAAACGCGATGTGGGTCATAGGGATGTGAATAGAGGGTGTGTGTCACACACACACACACACACACACACAC
>NW_005252091.1:0-274 GCF_000412655.1 Myotis brandtii | reverse complement strand
AAGATTTTCTCTTCTGCTACCTAGTAAATGTATGATCTTTCTGTTTTATGTAATCCACTTTCAGTTAATTTTTTTATAGTCAGTGAGATTTAATTGGCAACATATTTAATTTGTAGATTAATTTAGGAAGAACTGATATCTTTACAATGTAGCATCTTTGCACCCAGGACCATGACAATGTTTTCTGGGTGTTTTGTGGTTGTTGTTGTTTTTCCATTTATTTAAGTCTTCTTTTGTGTCCTATAAAGTTCTATAGTTTTATTCATACATATCT
>NW_005252090.1:0-274 GCF_000412655.1 Myotis brandtii | reverse complement strand
TTGTCAAAACTCAGTTGGCCATATTTGTGTGGAGCTATTTCTAGACTATTGTATTTCATTAATCTATGTGTCTATCTCTCTACCAATACCTGAGGTCTTGATTACTATAGGTACATGATAAGCTTTAAAATTTGGATAGATTTTCTCACTTTCTTCTCTTTTTTTTTTTCCAAAAAAAGGTTTTAACTACTCTAGTCCTTTATCTTTCCATATAAATTTTAGAATTATTTTACATCCAAAAAATCTTTCTGACATTTACATAGGAAATGCATTA
>NW_005252089.1:0-274 GCF_000412655.1 Myotis brandtii | reverse complement strand
CAGGCCAGCCAAGGAGGGTGCCAGTGGGCAGAGGGAGTGGACAACGATCAGGGGTGGGGGCAGGGTCCGGCCCCTGGTCAGCCCGCTGGTCACCTCCCACAGAGGCATGCCACTGATGGCAGTGGCGATCAGCCCTCCAATTGCCTCCCACAAGAGGGAGGCCACTGGTGGCAACAGTGGGGCGATGGGGTGCAGGGCTGGCCAGTCGCGAGCCAGCGTCGTCCCTGATCAGCCGGCGGGTCGCCTCCCACAGAGGGAGGCCAGACTGTGGCTT
>NW_005252088.1:0-274 GCF_000412655.1 Myotis brandtii | reverse complement strand
AAGGATCTAAAATGTCATTAACTACCCCTCTGTGGATAGCGCTCAGAGTCATGGAATTTCAAATGGGTTAATTTAAGTAGGGTGATGGCTTCTATGAATGGGAGAGTTTTTTTCACCTGACTCCCCTGTGCTAAGAACTCAAATTGAGTGCTGTGTTTTGACCCATACCTCTGATGTTCCTGCCTATCTTTATGGTGAGAAAGGCTGTGCCTGAGTCCCTGATGTTTTACCAAAAACTCTTGCCCAGCCAGTGTTGCTCAGTGGTTGAGCATCA
>NW_005252087.1:0-274 GCF_000412655.1 Myotis brandtii | reverse complement strand
CACTGAAATACAAAGGATCATAAGAAAACTAGAGGTCCAGTGCACAAATTGTGCACAGGTGAGGTCTGGCCACGTCCCCCCTCACCATGGGGGCCAACTGGGCTGGGCCAGTGGGGGGAAAAGGCCATGGGAGGTTGGGCCAGGGAGGGGGGTCTCCGTCCCCCCTCCCCCCTGATCAGGCTGGTTGGCCGGCCACAGTGCACGTCATAGCTACCAGTTGTTCTGGTTGTCCAGTTGTTCCAGCATTCTGGTCACTTGGCTTTTATATATAGAG
>NW_005252086.1:0-274 GCF_000412655.1 Myotis brandtii | reverse complement strand
TTTATTGAATGCTTACTGATGCCAGGTAATATTGCATGTGCTTTGTGTTAACTCACGGCAATTTATGAGGTAAATATTATTATTATCATCCCCATTTTACAGATAAGGAACAGAAAGTTTCAGAAATCTGCCCAAAGTCATGAAGCAAGAAGTTGAAGCCAAAATTTTAATTCTAGGCAGTCTGGCTCTAACATTACCCTCTTATGACCACACTATGCCTTGCCATCAATAATGAAAATATATGCTATGAAAGAAAGAAAGAAAGAAAGAAAGA
>NW_005252085.1:0-274 GCF_000412655.1 Myotis brandtii | reverse complement strand
TGAGGCCCGGCATAAGGCTCCCATCGCCCCCATTCTAAGCAAGCACCCCACAACCTCCACCCAGTGCCACCCACCCCCACCCCTGCTCACTCTGAAGCTTGTCTCCAGCTGTTCCCTCCTGGGGAACCCTACCCGCCCGTCAGAGCCAGCGGGGCTGCCAGGCCTGCCCGTGCCCCCGCCTTTGGAGCAGCTGTCTGTCCACCACAGTCCATCTGACTGCACGACTGTCCGGGAGGGAGCCACGAGGGGGGCGGGCCAGGGCGGGGGCCTGGGC
>NW_005252084.1:0-274 GCF_000412655.1 Myotis brandtii | reverse complement strand
GGGATAAAGAACCTCTCATCTTATCATTCCTTAAATCTTTAGGACAGTGGACGAGGCCTGCAGCATGGGTGAATTGCAGAGAATGTAAGAATTTAGGAGACATAGTGCCCCCAAGGGCTGCAGGTGCCGCTTGGTGGGAAAAGAGCCCATGAGTCCTGGGCACCTATTCCATGGCAGTAGCTGAGGCTCCATGGGCATCATTGCGTCTCAGCTGTGTGAACCTCTTGTAATATAAATGACTAGTGTCCTGGTGCACGGATTCGTGCACATTGAA
>NW_005252083.1:0-274 GCF_000412655.1 Myotis brandtii | reverse complement strand
CATGTAAACAACTCCTTAAGTTCACTGACAATTAGTATTCCCCTCTACAGCAAAGAGACTAATGCTGCCGGCACAAGGGTGACTCACAAACATAAGCAAATTCCTAGAACTTCCAGTCCCTTTCTACTTCTGCCAGGTGAGCTATGTGCTTATGCAGGTCAGTTGTTTGTTCTTGAATATTTTTTGCCAGTTATACTTATTATTATAATAATGTGATTTATGAAGATTTTTTTTTTGTTATCCTCACATGAGGATATTTTTTCCATTGCTTTTC
>NW_005252082.1:0-274 GCF_000412655.1 Myotis brandtii | reverse complement strand
ACATGACACAGGTGTTGCTACTATCTGAATGGGAATTGAACATGATTATGACTACTAGGTTAAATGTTCTAGAGAAAATGTAGGCAGAATACCAAATCAGATAGGTCATACCAGCAGAGAGATGGCAAGTACAAGAAATAATCAAATGGGCTGGTAACACAAAGCAGTAACAGTAGTAAAAAATACCTTTCATGGGCTCAGCAGGGGGAAAATAAGTGTACTCAACCATAGATCACTAGAAACCACACCAACTGAAATGCAAATAATGCAAAGT
>NW_005252081.1:0-274 GCF_000412655.1 Myotis brandtii | reverse complement strand
ACACTTTTCTGCTAGAATAGAACATCAGAGAAGATGCCTTAAGATGGCTCCAAATGTGGTGGGAAAAGAACAGTCCTGGTCATCGGATACATGACCCCCCAGGCCTCCCCCTTTCCAACTGTGCAGTTGCCCAACGGAGGGATTCTTTCGGCAACTTAGAATTTTAATGGATACTAATAACCACCCAAACCTGTCTGAAATACATAGAGAATTTTTACAATTTTATTTTTATTCCTACAGAAAAGACGACCAAACAGACACGTACCAAAAAAGT
>NW_005252080.1:0-274 GCF_000412655.1 Myotis brandtii | reverse complement strand
GAACAGACTGTTTTAGTAGGATTTTAATCTTTATTTCTCTGGAAAATATCAGTGGTGGAGGAGCAGGTTTCTGTGGGGGAATCTGGTTGATCCTCCTCTCTTGTTTAGGTCTCAAGCGAGCGGGGCATCAACTCCAGCATGACTTGTTCTTTGACACTTTGAAGATTCAGTGTGGCTGCTCAGTGAAGGAGGTTTTGAGCAGAGCTGCTCAGAGGCAAATCAATTTTCGACTTTTTGAGGATGGCACAGTAAGTCAAACTTTCAGGTGTTTGTT
>NW_005252079.1:0-274 GCF_000412655.1 Myotis brandtii | reverse complement strand
TTGATTTTGTTTGTTTTGTTAAAGAGAGACTCAGGACTTTCCACCTTTTTCTCTTGAAAAATGAAGTTTCAGAAAATAAAAATTTTGAGTCTGGGTTAACTGTGAAGAGCAGTTTATAATTAAAAAGTTGAAAAGAGCAATAAATTAGTTGGTCTCCCTCTTACTCTCTCTTAACATATACCTATGGAGAGCTGATTTAGGCGATTTTTATTGAGTTTCTACTACTTACCAGGCAGGAGTCAATAATTAAGTTTTAGATGATGTTAAGGCACCT
>NW_005252078.1:0-274 GCF_000412655.1 Myotis brandtii | reverse complement strand
AATTAACAATGAGGAGACACAAAAGTTTTACATTTTGCTGAAGTTTAATTTTTTTCCCTTTGGTTGCTTGTGCTTTTGATGTCATATCTAAGAAAGTGTTGCCTACTAAAAAGTCACAGAGATTTACACCAATGTTTCCTTCTAAGAGTTTTATAGTTTTAACTCTTGCCTTTGTGTCTTTGTCTCAATCTGAGTTCATTTTTGTATATGGTGTGAGGAAGGAGTCCAAATTTATTATTTTCGTGTGGATACCTAGTTGCCTCAGCATCATATG
>NW_005252077.1:0-274 GCF_000412655.1 Myotis brandtii | reverse complement strand
CAAATCAAATATATAATATGTTTGTATTGATTTTAGAAAGAAAAAGGGAGAGGAAGAGAGAGAGAGAGCAACATCAGTGAGAAACATTGATCTATTGCCTCCTGAATGTACCCTGACCAGGGATTAAACCTGAAACCTGAGTATGTGCCCTAACTGGAATCCAACCTGTGACTTTTCAGTGCACAGAATGGTGCTCTACCAACTGAGCCACATCAGCCAGGGCATGGGATAACATATTCTCAGCCCCTAAAAAAGCAACTAGATCCTCTAGAAA
>NW_005252076.1:0-274 GCF_000412655.1 Myotis brandtii | reverse complement strand
CAAACACAAACTAAAACCACTCCAAAAGCATATTCATCAGCAGTCCACCCATAGTTATCTTGAGAAAAGACATCAGTACCTTGCTGGAAAAGTAGCCAGACTGTATTTGTGGACGCATCATTTCCAGCAAGCATGAGGGCTGTATATATAATACAGAGATCGCTTCACTCTCAGCATCTTCTATTATGTTATTTAACTTGATATACTCCCCAAGTTAATACCCTGTTTGTGTGTCTCGAATTGACCATTTACATGCTGAAGTGTTCATCTGTGT
>NW_005252075.1:0-274 GCF_000412655.1 Myotis brandtii | reverse complement strand
AAAATACAAAATAGATTCATGGCCCTAAAAAGTTCCCATGTGCCTTTTGCAGCCAATAAAAGACTCCACAAACCCAGCCCCAGACAAACACTAACAGCTTCTATCACAATAAATTAGTTTTATGTTTTCTAGAGTTTAATAAAATCATACAATATGCACTCCTTTTTTGTATGGCTTCCTTCAATATGTTTTGTGTAGTTGCATTTACCAGTAGTTTATTCTTTCTATTGCTAAAAAATCTTCCATTCTATAAATATTCTATAGTTTAATTATT
>NW_005252074.1:0-274 GCF_000412655.1 Myotis brandtii | reverse complement strand
TAGCCCTATTTCTTTGCAAACTGTGTGTTTTAAATGTATTCCTTATAATTTGTGTTGTTGTAGTCAATTGATTTACTTCTTTATACATCATCCAGTATTTACCTGTCGTATCTGTTTACTTGGTCATAAACCACTTAGAGGGCAAAGATCACATATAATCCAAACCCTGTAAACCTACATGACTCTTGGGAGGAACGTACGGCGCTAACCAATGTGTGCAGTGCCCGGACCAGCATACCCAGTAGGAACTCTTTCTTAAGAAGACACAGACTTG
>NW_005252073.1:0-274 GCF_000412655.1 Myotis brandtii | reverse complement strand
CATTGCTCATACTCCATTTGTTTGTTGTTCAGGTAATAAATAGTCCTGGGGGAAGAGGAGTGTGGTTTGAGAGGACACTGACAAAAGTTTTCCCTGTTTTGTTTCTTTTTTTTCATTAATTTTTATAACTAGAACCAGTTCTTAAAGATGTTCTCATTGGGTTAAAGTATTATGCTGCTTGGGAGGTGTGATGAACAAGCGAGGATGTTAGCAGTTGGCATCATTGGGAGATGTAGGTCCACAGCAGTGGTTCTCAACCTTCTGGCCCTTTAAA
>NW_005252072.1:0-274 GCF_000412655.1 Myotis brandtii | reverse complement strand
TCCCCTGGGACCAGGAGCCCCGCTGGAGGTTCTGGTGTGCACCCGCTGCCTCCCATGCGCTGCACAAGCCCTGCAGGAAGGAGCGCCTGGTGGAGGCCCATCTAACTATGTGACCTGCTGGATAGAAAGGGAAGCCTGCCATTCTGTGTCAACAAGCATCTAGGTTTCCCAGGAATGGGCTCCTTTCCCTACACCCAAAACCCAGGGGAGCAAGGACTTGTTAAAAAATCTAAAGACATGGCCCTGGCTGGTGTGGCTCAGTTGGTTGGAGCGT
>NW_005252071.1:0-274 GCF_000412655.1 Myotis brandtii | reverse complement strand
CTAGATTAATTGATATGAACAAGGTTAAGTTCCTACAGGATCACATCAACATTATTATGAAATGACATTGAACAAAACAGTGTTATTAGAGGACCTGCTGTATTTGTTTATGGTTTAAATGAAGTTGTTCTGATCTAAAGGTGATTTTTTTGTTTTGCTTTGAGGAGGCCATGTCAGGATGATATCATTAAAATTATTGTGCTACTGAGTGCTTATTGATATAAGCAGATTGAGGAGCCACTATGACATAATGAACTTTTAAACTTCAGATACC
>NW_005252070.1:0-274 GCF_000412655.1 Myotis brandtii | reverse complement strand
CAAAGGTCAAGTTTTATCTGATGAAAAAGGACTCAACCTCTAGTCTCATGCTCTCACATTTTATGATTCCACTAGAATGTTATGATGCTTTGTACCAACACAGCAGAGATCAAATATATTAAATGAAAATACACTCAATTCTTGGAGAACTGGAAGGTGTAAAATAAAAGCTAAGAATTATATATGTGGCCCTGGCCAGTTTTTCTCAGTGGTTAGAGCATCAGTGGCCCGAGGACAGAAGGGTCTTGGGTTTGATTCCTGGTCAAGGGCATGC
>NW_005252069.1:0-274 GCF_000412655.1 Myotis brandtii | reverse complement strand
GATCTATTCAGGATTGTCGATCTTTTTGGAACACTTGTTTAGACTCCGATCACGCTTTGGTGCGTTGTAGGCTGTCAATAAAATTTCCTGGTAGATCATTTAGTTCTATTAAGCGAGTTTGTGTTGATAAACTGAAGTCCCCTAGCATTAGGCAAGCGTACCAGCGAACTTTAGCTAGTAAGGTCAAGTCCTCAGGTTATGTTGACCCGAATGAATGCTGGAATGACCTATGTAGAGCATTGAAAGATACTGGGAATACCGTCTGCGGCGAAGT
>NW_005252068.1:0-274 GCF_000412655.1 Myotis brandtii | reverse complement strand
GTGTGTGAGTGTGAGTGTGTAGTAAATTCTATGCTGGGGAAAGTGAGGGTGTTATATATGACCTAAATGTCCCACAACAGGGACACAAAAGGGGAAGGGCCCTCTCTGTTTCAGCTCCATGCTACAGTGCCTGACTGACTTGAAGTTGTCTTGTTCAGTGGTGGGAATGCACCAGCTTTTAGTGACAGCCCTGCATACACAGCTTCCTTTTTTTTGTTATTCCTCACCCAAGGATACTTTTTCTATTGATGTTTTAGAGAGAGTGGAAGGGAGA
>NW_005252067.1:0-274 GCF_000412655.1 Myotis brandtii | reverse complement strand
TTTCTACTCTAACCAAATTGTGCTACCCTTTGCCCTCGAATGTGTCATGTTCTTGCCCAGGTTGGTCCCCCTGTCTGGAGTTCTTTCCCCCACCTAAGCCTTTCTTCTCTAACTCAGCCCAGTGGTCTCCATTCTTTAATTTCAGTAGCACCTCATATAACCCCCATTTTCAGCATCTTCTTAATATTACTGTTTTTTAATTTGTGTGTGCACATTTTTTTTTCAGTCTTTGATGATGGGAAACTGGTGTGTGCTTTTTTGTTTCTTGGGTACA
>NW_005252066.1:0-274 GCF_000412655.1 Myotis brandtii | reverse complement strand
AAGTTTTTGGTTTAAATTATCTTATAGCCCTAGCTGGTATGGCTCAGTGGTTGGGGGTCTTCCAGTGCACCAAAAGGTTGTTGGTTCAATTCCCTCCCGGTCAGGGCACATGCCTAGGTTACGGGTTCAATCCCCAGTAGAGGGCGTGCAAAAGACAGCTGATCAATGTTTTCCTCTCAGAACAATATTTCTCTCTCTCTAAAAAAACAAACAAACCAGAAAAACAAAAACAAAAAGAAAGAAATCAATAAAAAAATAAATTGTCTTAAAATTG
>NW_005252065.1:0-274 GCF_000412655.1 Myotis brandtii | reverse complement strand
AGACTGAGAATATAATAAGGGACATATACAAAAGTTAAAACAGACAAAATAATGAAGATGAAATAGAGCGGTAAAAAGAATCAGCAAGAAAGTGATAGAGAAGGGAAAACATCTTTTACTTAAAGATGGGCATTAACAAAGATTAGTACACAGATAACAATATAAACAAAAATATAAACATATTTTAAATATATTAAATATTTCATATGTAATATTAAAAGATTAAGATAGAAAACATACAAATATAAACAGACAACATAAAAATGCAAAAAAA
>NW_005252064.1:0-274 GCF_000412655.1 Myotis brandtii | reverse complement strand
AATTAGTTGCCTCCTGCACATGCCCTGACTGGGCCCAGGAATTGAGCCTGCAACCAAGATTCATGCCCTTGATCAGAATTGAACGTGAGACCCTTAAGTCTGCGGGCTGACACTCTAACCATTAAGCAAACTGGCTAGGGCAATCCCTTCATTTTCCCACCCCCTCCCATCTGACAACCATTAAAATGTTCTCTGTATTTATGATCTATTTCAGGTCAGCTTGTTTGTTTATTTTGTTTTTTTAGATTCTACAAATAAGTGAAATTATCTGGCA
>NW_005252063.1:0-274 GCF_000412655.1 Myotis brandtii | reverse complement strand
CTCTGTCCAGCATGCTTTGGGCTATGGTCTCACCCCCTGTTGTCTGCAGGAGGTGACGAGGCTTTCTCCACATCGGAGGGGAGACATGGAACCTACATAACGCAGCTGCCGTCTCTGAGAAGCCAGAGTGCACCCCCTCCCGTCCCTAGCAGGGCCCTGGCAACAGGTTTAAATTCACAGCACACTCATTCCTGGGCATGTGGTTTTGTTCTCTCTGTGATTGGCTTCCCCTAATTATTGCACTTCCCGGGGTTTGACTGGCTAGAGATGAGCT
>NW_005252062.1:0-274 GCF_000412655.1 Myotis brandtii | reverse complement strand
AGTCTCCGAGCGTGCAGAGCCCCACCCGTTGCTACTCAGAGACTCCGAGCCTCCATCTTGGCTGCGTGGTAGAATCGCCTGGGAGTCTGGAAAACTGTCGATACTTGACCCCCCTCGGGCCATCGACAGCAGACGGGCCGGATGGAAACCTTCCATCTCTCCTTCTGATCGTAACCGACAGCCCGACCTCAGCACTGACCGAGCCCCTCGAGCTCTGGGTGCTTTTGTGCTGTTCAAAGGAAAAGGAAGCCCTGGCTGGTGGGGCTCAGTGGAT
>NW_005252061.1:0-274 GCF_000412655.1 Myotis brandtii | reverse complement strand
GTGTAATTATGTATTACCAGCAGGGTGTTTTTAACTGTGACTATTGTATAAAAACAAAAACAAATCTTGATATCCAGAAGCACATGAAGTTTGCAACTTTCCACCCTGCCCATTTTTGTAAAACTGCAGTCATCTTGGACCTTTTAAACACAAATTTTAAACTCAACAAAGCTGTGATAAGTGGAATGGTTACTGTTTATACTGTGGTATGTTTTTGATTACAGCAGACAATGCTTTCTTTTCCAGTCGTCTTTGAGAATAAAGGAAAAAAAAA
>NW_005252060.1:0-274 GCF_000412655.1 Myotis brandtii | reverse complement strand
ACACTCTATTCACTGAGCCAAACCAGCTAGGGCTGGGGAGACTCTTAATTGGAATTAATTTCAAAATAAAGAAGGGACAAGGATTGGTCCAAATCACTGGTGCCCAATTAATAAAACCTAACATCTATCCCTAGCACCTATCCCTATGACAGGAAATTTATAATTAATATTACTTTTAAGCCTGGTTGGCATAGCTCAATGGTTGAGTGTTGACCTATGAACCAGGCGGTCATGGTGCAATTCCTGGTCAGGTCACATGCCTGGGTTGCAGGCT
>NW_005252059.1:0-274 GCF_000412655.1 Myotis brandtii | reverse complement strand
TTGGTTCTGAATTTTTTCTTTGCCCAACTCAAGAACCAGGTTCCAATTTGGCCACCAACACCACCAATAACAAACACTTCCTTATCTGGTTAACTCCATTTTCTCAAACCTTTGCAAAACTGACACTTCCATTCATCTTTGCTGCTAAATTCAAAAATGCCATTATCCCTTGTGTGACCACTCACCAGCCACCTACATGACCTCCTCACTCCTTCTGCCACCACTCCCATTACCACCTATCTTATTCACACTGTAATCTGAATGACTTTTCAAA
>NW_005252058.1:0-274 GCF_000412655.1 Myotis brandtii | reverse complement strand
CATTATATCTATGGATATATCTATAGCCCTAAAATTCCCTGGCTTTTCCAAATTCTTACATTCCTTCTCTCCAGAAAGAAATTCCCTACAGTCTTTTTTCTTTCTTTCTTTCTCTCAGGATATTCTTAGGGAATTACTTATTCTCCCCTCTAGCCTTGACCTTTCTAATCTATACGAAGTTGCAAAGATTTAATTAATTACTAAGAATTTATACTTTAATATTTTGCTGCCACGTCAAACTCGCTGGAAATAAGTAAAAATTTCTTGTCAAACT
>NW_005252057.1:0-274 GCF_000412655.1 Myotis brandtii | reverse complement strand
TCCTGGTTCACAGGTCAATGCTCAGCCCCTGAGCCAGCGGCCGGGCTGATTCTATCATTTTGGCATCAGCACCGGCACCACGTCCTCATCCTCACCGTCAGGTCATCATCCCGCTCCACGTAGGAGGCCCAGGAGGCTCAGAGGCTACCGGCCGCCCACGGCCACAGCACGCGCTGGAGGCAGTAAACGTGGACGCATGCTGCCACGGGGGTGGAACTGAAAACATTACGCTGAGTGAACGAAGCCAGACACACACCCCACACCTTGTATTTAT
>NW_005252056.1:0-274 GCF_000412655.1 Myotis brandtii | reverse complement strand
AATATCATTGGGTGAGGATTAACAACAACAACAACAATAAAGGAATCCTGTCCATAACACTCCACTCCTCCCCTCCCCTCCCCCGGCCACTGCCAACCATAATCTACTTCCTGTCACTGGACAGATGTTCCTATACAGGGAACGTAGGGGCCCGTCATGTTAGCTCCTTTCGCTTCAGTTAGGGGCCTGTGTATCTCCCAAAACAATGCCAACGAGAGGCCTAGAAGGCACGCCGATGCCTCATCCTGGCGTCCAGCCCCCGGGAAGTGTGGGT
>NW_005252055.1:0-274 GCF_000412655.1 Myotis brandtii | reverse complement strand
AAAAATTAAATAAGTAAATACATAAAATAAAGATAATCGAACTTGGGTTTTGGATTAAAAGGAAGAAAAAAACTGTTCTCATGTGAGAATATTTTATTACTTTAATATCTGTGTAAAAATATACTGTATTACTTTTAAAGTACTGATCAAAATGCTTGAAGATTCTCTAACTGGATCTATGAATATCTGTTTATATACATAAGTATTTGCACATATATGATTCCCAGAGATTTACTTTAATAGTTTGAAAATTTTAAAGATTTAGTCATATAAC
>NW_005252054.1:0-274 GCF_000412655.1 Myotis brandtii | reverse complement strand
TACTGTAGGTTCATTAAGTTATCCATCTAGCAGTTGAATAAACTACTAGTTCTTGCACTGGCAACGCACTATGTAGGACTAACTCTGTGCAATCAATGTTGGTTGAATTTGTTTTTAATTGTGGTTTTTTTTTTTTAGAGAGAAAAAGGAGTGGAGGGGAGAAACATTGATCCACTATTCCACCCATTTATGCATTTATTGGTTGACTCCTGTATGTGCCAGGGCATTGAACCTGCAACCTTGGCCCATTGAGATGATGCTCCAAACAACTGAG
>NW_005252053.1:0-274 GCF_000412655.1 Myotis brandtii | reverse complement strand
CTATCAAAGTACTCAATAAATATTAATTAGATTGAATTTTCAAAACCAAACAAGCCAAACCAGCTATTACTATTGTAGAAACAATTTCAAATTAGCAGTCAATCCTTTGGGATGTACCCTTGAGGTCTTTCTAATTTCCTGTGTGGCTTTTGGCAATTAGTTTACCTTCCCGGGTCTTGAGTGCTTTATCTGCTAAGTGGGGATAACATCCTAACCTTCTTTTAAGGGGCGTTATGTAGATCAAATGAGACAGAGCATGGGATGGTCCACTGTA
>NW_005252052.1:0-274 GCF_000412655.1 Myotis brandtii | reverse complement strand
CACCCAGAGCCCCCACAGGAAAAGCCCTCGGACGGACGGACGGACGGACGGACGGAAGGACGGACGAACGGAAGGACGGACGACAGCTCCCCTTTCCCGAGCAGCCAGGCCAGCGCTGTCACCAAACACCGCGGGGTTCCCCAGAGCCCCCACAGGAAAAGCCAGCGCCACGGGGTTCCCCAGAGCCGCCAGGTTCGTGTCCAGATGGAGAAACTGAGGCTGCGGGAAGGGACGTCCTTGCCCAAGGTCACAGAGGTGAGCCCAGGTCTGTGCT
>NW_005252051.1:0-274 GCF_000412655.1 Myotis brandtii | reverse complement strand
TATAACATATAACAATTAGGCACACTCACCAAAAGAGAAGACAACAGCAAAGAGCAAAAATCTCTGAACTGTCAAATATTAAGAGCTCCCAGGATGCTGGGAGAATTCTCAAAAGACTGACCACGGGAAAGTGCAGCAGGACAAAATTGATTGACGTAAGAAAGTTCTTCTCCTATCTCTAACCCTGCAAAAGAAATCTTGTACTGTTACCCCTTTATCTAAGATCAGTTTTTATCATGAATACTCATAATCCATTATTACAATCTGAAATTAT
>NW_005252050.1:0-274 GCF_000412655.1 Myotis brandtii | reverse complement strand
GCGCGGCCTGTAGGGGAAGAGGTGCGGAGCCTGGGGTCGGGGGAGGGGCTGGGGAAAGAATGGTGGGGGCGTGGATCTCCGAGGAGCGGAGTTAGGGGTGGCATTGAGGAGAAGCAAAATTTGAGTCTGGATTTTCAGAGGGAGTGGGAAAGGGAGGAGATAGAAAATACCCAGAAAGTTTTGAGACCTGGAGAGGAGCTCAGACAAGGGTGGGGCTTAAGCCGATTTATAATTACGTATTCCGATAGTTGGGCGGGGTCAGTCAGAGACAGAG
>NW_005252049.1:0-274 GCF_000412655.1 Myotis brandtii | reverse complement strand
ATTTGTGGCTCTTTTGTCACACGCTCATGTGTTCTCTGAAGGTTCATGGCCATCACTCCTGTTTAATAAAAGGCACACGGCATGTTTAGGGTTTTTGTTCAGATCCCAACAGAAATGTTTCCACAGCGAATCAGCCTGAGGCATGGGGGATTAGCTTCAGCAGTCACCACTGGGTTAGACATGGCGAGAAGCTTCACAGAGAACCATCTTCCTTCCTATAAGGCGGAGGACAAACACGTCACGCCCCAGAGGATTCAAGCAAGCAAGCAAGCAA
>NW_005252048.1:0-274 GCF_000412655.1 Myotis brandtii | reverse complement strand
GAGGTCTGTTTGTTTCCAGTGCTTATTCTCTTAAATAATATGGTATTCAAGCCGTGTAACACTGTGAGATGTTAAACTTTGAGGTTTCCTTCTCCACACTGCCTTACATCTGGCTTGCTAGTCAGTTGGTGGTCTTCACGTTTCCTTATGCAGAATGATGGATAATCTAGGCAGGGAGAACACTAAGCAGGAGGCATGTCCGCAGAAAAGTAAAGAAAAAAATGAGGGTAACATTTTTTTTTTTACTTCCAAAATAGGCTTTTGAAGTTTACAT
>NW_005252047.1:0-274 GCF_000412655.1 Myotis brandtii | reverse complement strand
ATCTTCAGATTCCCAAATTGCACTTTTATGTTTTATCATATATCAAGGTATAAATAATGACATTCCTTAGGGCGTCTTACACAATGCAGATGCAACAACAGTATTATTTTGAATTTTGGCTACAGAGATTTCAGCTACATTCACTGTCTAGCTTAGTGGGTTTCTGTTCCACAGTCCAGTTGCAAAACATTTCAATCTCAGGTCCCAATAAAATTATAGATTGATGACTCTCATAGGTCTTCTGGATTACCCTAAAAACCATAACTATTAAGTC
>NW_005252046.1:0-274 GCF_000412655.1 Myotis brandtii | reverse complement strand
CCCCTCAGGTGGGTCTCACTGGTTGTCCTGCCACGTCCTGGTCGTCCGCCCGTTAGTGCAGCACATGCCACTCCTGTGTCCCTCGCTCAACACCCAGGACTTCCCTTTCAGAACCCCATTGTGGCCCCAGAGTCACTGAGATACCCCTCAGAGCCCTCGCCCCTCCGGGGGCCAGTTTCCCAGCATGACCCGTCCCTCACCTGCTCAGAAGCCCCCTTCCCACAGCGCCTCTCCCCTGCCCGCCCTCCCGGCCCCGCCTCTGCACCCCACCCTC
>NW_005252045.1:0-274 GCF_000412655.1 Myotis brandtii | reverse complement strand
GACAGAGGGAGGGTGCAGCCAGGCAGGAATGCAGAGGCGAGCCCTGGAATGGCCAAGCCTCTCCATTTCCCTAGGTTTTGTATGAGAAACCTCCCGATATTTAAATGTCGGCAACTTATTGACACTGTTCTGTAAAAAAGAGACCCTAAGAGCAGACTGTCCTATTGCTGACTGACAGCTGTCTGCGGGCGGGGCCCTGAGCTCCCAGCTCGCGGGTGCAGGGTTTCCCTGTGGAGGGTCACAGTGCTGGCCTCGCCCCTCTGAAGCGGAGGGA
>NW_005252044.1:0-274 GCF_000412655.1 Myotis brandtii | reverse complement strand
GCAATTTAGCAATTTGGAGATTTCACTCAGCCCAAATACCAGTAAAAAAAAAACCCAAAAAACAAAAAAACCAAAAAAACTCCTTCAGAATTGAAGTGCCTCTTTGTTACACAATGGCAAGCCTGGTGGCACTCATGTGCGTTCTCCTAGCATGAGGCTCTCCCTGCACAGGCTCAGTGCAATTATCAGAAACAAGACGTCTGGCCACTGAGGTCTAAAAACTTGAGAAGCAGCCCTGCCAGCGTGACTCAGTGGTTGAGCATTAACCTATGAA
>NW_005252043.1:0-274 GCF_000412655.1 Myotis brandtii | reverse complement strand
AGGGGGAAGCCAGCCCACACATCCATCATCATTTTAGGAGGAGGTGGAGTTTAAAGTTTCTCCAAGTTCCCACTTGACAGGCAATATTTCTGTGCAATTTCCAGCCCCATGGAACAGATGGTCCTTTGCCCGTCTTGAGCCCGGAGAGAATCAGACAAAGCCCCCCGCCACTCCTCGCCTCGCGGGGGCCCAGAGGTGGTCAGTTTCACGAAGCTGTCACCCAGGGGCCTTGAGCAGAGAATGGAAACTTAACTACTTTTTTTCAGAAGTTTTT
>NW_005252042.1:0-274 GCF_000412655.1 Myotis brandtii | reverse complement strand
TCCCCACTGTCTCCACCAGCCTGCCTCTTCAAGCCATCCTAAATAAGCATACAATCTATATTATTTTTCTACTGCTGCATACAAAATTACCCCCAAACTTAGTGGTTTTACATAACATAAATTTGTTATCTCACACTTTCTGTGGGCCAGAACGTGAGAACAGCTTCACTGGGTGACTCTGGCTCAGGATCTTTCATGAGATTGTTAGGACAGTTCTAATGATTTTTAAACTTTTTAAAAGTTTTCAATTATAGTTGACATTCAATATTGTTTA
>NW_005252041.1:0-274 GCF_000412655.1 Myotis brandtii | reverse complement strand
GGTGTATGATATTTCTAATGTGTTGCTGGATTTGATTTGCTAGAATTTTGTTGAGGGTTTTGGCGTCTATGTTTATGAGGGATATTGGCCTATAATTCTTTCTTTGTATTGTCTTTATCTGCTTTGGGGATTAGGATATTGCTGGCTTCGTAGAAAGACCTTGGAAGTGCTCCTTCCTCTTGAATCTTTTGGAATAGTCTTAGGAAGATAGGTTTCATTTCTTCTTTGAATGTTTTGTAAAATTCCCCTGTGAAGCCGTCTGGTCCAGGACTTT
>NW_005252040.1:0-274 GCF_000412655.1 Myotis brandtii | reverse complement strand
AAATACAGAGGAACATAGATATAGCTTGAAATTAGGAGGGAAAGAATGAGATGAAAGCAACAAGAATTCTTTAAAATTTTCTACCCTTTCTTATAGTGTAAGTAATCTGGAGCGTTTGGACAATTCTTCCCCCCCGCCCCGCAAAACACACACATCAAAAAAACAAATTGTTTTTGTTTGTTTGCAAACAAAAACCAAACCTGTATAAAGAAATTGGGCAAAATATTAAAAATAAACATTTGAAGGCATTGGAAATTTACCAAAGGTAGACAGA
>NW_005252039.1:0-274 GCF_000412655.1 Myotis brandtii | reverse complement strand
GACACTCTATCCACTGAGCCAAATCAGCTAGGGCTGAAGGAAGATTCTTGAAAAAAAGGGGAAAGGCTCTGGGATGGATTGGCTAAGCCCCATCTTTATCTTTTAACACAAAAATCCATTGTAGTCAATTATTCCCTTGATTTTTTAGAGAGCCATACACAGAAATTATGTTTGAGGCTCATTTTATTGCTCGAAATAGTTTTATTTTGAGAGTGTATGTCCTACCTTGGTCAAGAACGGACTGGCACCTTTCTATCAAGTGAAGGCATTATTC
>NW_005252038.1:0-274 GCF_000412655.1 Myotis brandtii | reverse complement strand
TATTTTAGCCCAGGGAGATTTAGCCTACTCTGTCCTACTAGCTAAATTTTGTTTTGTTTGTTTTTACAGATTTCCCCCCCCCCCCTTAAAAACAGTAAGTTGGTCAGGTCCATTTAACAAATGTAGTTGAATAAAAACATTTTTAGCTTTCACTTACATTTTACTACTACACACAAAACAGAACACTTTTTTTTCTTTACTTTTCATTCATTTTAATGAAAAGTATTTTGAATATTAAAGTTGTCAAATCTGAGGACTACCAGGAGCTGGTCCA
>NW_005252037.1:0-274 GCF_000412655.1 Myotis brandtii | reverse complement strand
AGTAACTCTTCCTGGCCTTGGCATCCACGTGGCAGCAAATCCAGACGCTGGGCCGAACTTGGCCCGTGGGTCGTAGTTTGCAGCCCACACCGTTACCCACCGTTACCCACTGTTACCACCCACGGCAGGGCCTCCCCCAGCCCCTCCCCTGCTTTAGAGCAGCTTGGATGTAGCTTTTCTCGTGCACATCAGTCCCCCCGGTGGAGCAATAGGAAGGGGGTTTCAGAATCAGCCTTTAGGCCTGAGAAGACCTCAGGGAAGGTTCCAGCCAGTT
>NW_005252036.1:0-274 GCF_000412655.1 Myotis brandtii | reverse complement strand
GCTGCTGTCCCGTTTCATGGATGGGAGACTCGATACCCTGTCATGCAGCGAGGGAGTGGCAGGGCCGCGCCTGCCCTGGGGGGAACAGTAGTGACAGCGACAGCCCCCAGGCACGGTGGGGAGCCCTTCGCTCTGCTCATCCTGTTTCATCCGGGGACCCTCCTGTGAGGCCGATGCTGTTTTCCTCCCCATTTTACAGATGGGGAGACTGAGGCACGGCGAGGCGGTGGCCGAGATGGGATCTGAGGGTGGGACCACTGCCCGGACACCGTGC
>NW_005252035.1:0-274 GCF_000412655.1 Myotis brandtii | reverse complement strand
TAATACAAATAAATAATATAATACATAATAAATAATAATACAAGAATAAACTCAGTGTTTTATGTACTGACAACTATAAACTTACTTTTGCCTGCCCCTGTATAAAAACCAGAGACAGCAGGCATTTATTTGGTCCTTAGAAAGATGTGTTTACATTCTGAAAAGATAGCGTAAGAACCCAAAATTGCATCTGTCAAAGGAGCAAAGGTGTTTTCATTCCTTCAGGAATATACACACACATCCTATATAATAAAGAGGTAATAAGCAAATTGAC
>NW_005252034.1:0-274 GCF_000412655.1 Myotis brandtii | reverse complement strand
AAAAGTATTTGACAAATCCAACATCCATTCATGATAAAAACTCTCAACAAAGTGGGTACAGAGAGAAAATACATCAACATGATAAAGACCATATATGACCAATAAAACCCACAGCTAATATCATATTTATGGTGAAAATGTAAAAGGTTTTCTTCTACGATAAAAAAAAAAACAACACACACAGTGATGCCCACTATTGCCACCTTTATTCAATATAGTATTGGAAGTCCTAGCTACAGCAATCACAGAAGAAATAGAAATAAAGGGCATTTAT
>NW_005252033.1:0-274 GCF_000412655.1 Myotis brandtii | reverse complement strand
TGGCTCTCTCTAATCTACTATGGTCTGGGTCCAAAGCAGTGGATTAATTGAAAACAAGGCTCCACAGCAAGAGTTGGCAAACTATGGCCCCTGGGCCAAATCCAGCCCATGTAAGGCCATGCACGTAAGGCCAGAAAGTTAAGACTGGTCTTTACATTTTTTAAATGGTGGGGGGGAGGGGAGGGCTGCCAGTCAGTATGGCTCAGTGGTTTAGTATCCACCCATTGTGGGAAGCCACCTGTTATCTTCACTAGCAGAGAGGTGTGGACAAGGA
>NW_005252032.1:0-274 GCF_000412655.1 Myotis brandtii | reverse complement strand
ATCCAGGCTGGTTAAGGGCAGAGCTGTCAGCCAAAGCCAAGAGAGTAGAGACCTGAAGAGGGTGAGTTGAGTTCAGTAGGCATAGAGGGAATAGGCAAAGGCATTTATGCCATCAGTAGAAAGACAATTGTGTGTGGATCTTAGGTCAGAGAATGCTTTTCTGGGCCAATGACTCATGATAACTGGAACAATAGACACACGTATAGACGCATGTACATATACTAGTAGGTGTATCTGTGGGTAATGTCTATGACTTTCAAAAGACTCTCAGAAG
>NW_005252031.1:0-274 GCF_000412655.1 Myotis brandtii | reverse complement strand
CTGGCTTAGGAAAGTATGATTCCTGCCACAGATTTATGTCTTATCAAAATGAGTTTGCATCTTTGGAGGTCTGCATAATGTCAGATCTATGGCTTTTATAGAAACACAAACTGTTGTGATAGAATATTATGAAGGGATAATCCTTGACAAGGTTGCAAAGTATAGCACAGATCATTGATTCTCAGACATGGAAGCACATTGGAGTCACCAGGGGAGTTTATAAAACGATGCCTGACTGGACCCAACCCCCAGGGATTATGATTTAATGGTGTGG
>NW_005252030.1:0-274 GCF_000412655.1 Myotis brandtii | reverse complement strand
AGAGATAAAGGAACAAGGAAAGTGAGGGGTCTAGGGGCCAAGACCGAAGAAGCTTTCTTTCATCAGATTGACATTTGGAAGGGGTCTCATATGTTATCTTTAAAACCTAGTGAAGGTTGCGGTCTACTCTGTAGTAGAATCCAATACAAAACCAAAAATGGGAGGGCCCTGGGAAGATGCTCCTTGTTCACCTGTGGGGGCGGGGGGTTCCTGCCATACACCCCGGGGACCTACCTACCCAGTAGGAGAGGCACCTCTGTAGGTGATGGATGGA
>NW_005252029.1:0-274 GCF_000412655.1 Myotis brandtii | reverse complement strand
GTACAGAGAGTACAGGTTTTTCCATAACTTGTAGACCATAAGCTTGCATCTCAGACTGGTTCAATCCAGACTCTAAAAACTTTCCCCACTTTCTTAAAAGTGAAAATGTGGGTAAGTAGTCACCATCCTACGAGGTACCCCACCTATTTGGTGTCTTAGTTAGCTCTGGCTGTCAGAACAAAATACCACAGATTGAGTGGCTTATATTACAGAAATTATTTTCTCACACTTCTGCAAGGCTGGGAAGTCTAAGATCAAGGTGCTGTCTGATTCA
>NW_005252028.1:0-274 GCF_000412655.1 Myotis brandtii | reverse complement strand
TTTGGGGAGATGGAAGGGCTTTGGGGAAGTAGGAGCCCGGCTTCCATCCAGCCCTCGGGCGAGGATTTCCCCTCGTAGCAGCAGCCACAGTGACCTGGGCGTTCACCATGCCCAGTCTGCACACACGCCTATTTTCCTTTTATCGACAACTAGGGGCCTGGTGCACAAAGATTCATGCACGGGGGATGGGTCCGTCAGCCTGACCTGTACCCTCTCCAATCTGGGAGCCCTTAGGGTGCCCTCTCCAATCCGGGAGTTTCTGTCTGTCTTTGCA
>NW_005252027.1:0-274 GCF_000412655.1 Myotis brandtii | reverse complement strand
TCCTGGGGAACAGGAAGACTGGTGGTCCCATCTGCTGTTCTGTACCAACCAGAATAGCAGTAAATAACAGCAGGCATAAAAGTTTGCAGCTGTACTTCAATTTTTTATATTATTCAATACGTATCTCCTGGGACCCCCATTAACCTGGGAATACCAAGTGAGGAGAATTTTGGACATATGTTTTCAAAAGCTTATATAAGTGGATACGATACAAATCCATAAAAAATGTTATAGATGGATTTAAAGGATAAGTGGAGGGATTTAGACTTGATAC
>NW_005252026.1:0-274 GCF_000412655.1 Myotis brandtii | reverse complement strand
TCTGGATATAAATAGAACAAATAGGATTCTCTAACAGATTAGAAATGGGGTAAGGAAGATAAGTCAAGAGTGCTTCATTTGGTTCGAGCAGCTGAAAGGTTGTGCTCATTTGCTGAAATGGAAGACTGTGGTTGGAGCAACTTTCATGATGGTTGTAGCAACTTTCATGATGGTTGTAGCAGGGAGATGAGTAGTTCAGTTTTAGACATGTTACATTTTGTGATTTGATTAGACTTTGATATAGAACAGGGGTGGGCAAACTTTTTGACTCGAG
>NW_005252025.1:0-274 GCF_000412655.1 Myotis brandtii | reverse complement strand
ATCCTGGAATGTATGTTTTAATAAAGAGAGGTAGAGACGTTCTAAAGTATTTTCTGAATTGAAATAGACATTCATCTATTTGGCATTTAGAAAATATTTTGAGATTTATCCTCTCCATTTCCAATAAAACCTTTTGTAGAACTAGATTATTTAATTATTATAAGTGGATGTTGGAAGAAATCTAGATTCAAAAGTGAATATGTATAAAAACTACATGCACAAAAACAATGGTAATAACTTAATTACTGAAACCAGATAACCTTGACAGAAACAA
>NW_005252024.1:0-274 GCF_000412655.1 Myotis brandtii | reverse complement strand
TTAGAGGAACAAATACCCTTTAGTGCTCAGTAGCTTTCATTTCACTGTGTATGATGTGTGACCAAATGTGTTTTCCTAGAATCCCACACTGTGAGGGAATGTGAGTTTAGACAGAAATGTTTAGTAACTTTACCTGGAGCTATATCTAAAAGAGGATTAGGAAAAGAATCACAGCATCAGTCCCCTCCTTGAATCACAGTGGGATACCCTCTTTGAGATATATATATATATGTATATAAAGCTACTGAGCACTAAAGGGTATTTGTTCCTCTAA
>NW_005252023.1:0-274 GCF_000412655.1 Myotis brandtii | reverse complement strand
ATCGGCTGTCCTCAGCAGTATTGGGAACATGTATACACATCTCTGGTAAAGGTGTTCGCATGTGTCTCTCGTGTTTCTTACGTTCCCAGTGCACATGGTTTCATGAGATGATCTGTACCAAACAAGTATGAAGATCTAGTCTCTTCTTTCTTCTCCTTAATGCTATCCTTCTAGAATGGTGTAAAGATCTCTGAATTCAGAATCAAAAGACTGAAGTTCAAATACAGCTCTGAAACATTCTGTGACCTTCTGGCAAAATCATTATACTGCCCTG
>NW_005252022.1:0-274 GCF_000412655.1 Myotis brandtii | reverse complement strand
GAATGATTAGCCCTCTTAGTGTCCTCCCACCATGGTTACTTCCTATCAAAGCACCAGAGACACTATTATGACCTCTTCAGATAGAATTCTTTGCTTAGGACAGACCACTCCTTGCTGCTTTCTGTTCCAAATTGAAACAAACACAGAAAAGAAAACCCAGCACCAATTCTTTTCATATGGCACACATCCTAGGATAGGGGTAATAACTGGATGAATATTTCAAGATTCCTTGAATTGACATGGATAGCTGCTCTTGGCTCTAGGCATCCTTTCA
>NW_005252021.1:0-274 GCF_000412655.1 Myotis brandtii | reverse complement strand
TTTTTTTTTTAAATAAGCAGGCCTTGTGTAACCTCAATGAGCTACCATATGTTAATCACTTTAGTAACATCACTTAGAGTGAATTGCATTTTCTAAGTTTGGCCCATCATTCATCTGTTCTGCATGGTAAATGGCATGGCATTTTTAGCATGTTCAAACTGCAAGTAACTTAGCATTTCTGAAAGTCCCTTGGTGATTTGAGTCATATTCAGACAGTAATTATGATTTGTTTGAAAATGGACCATAGTGCGTGATTATCCTATATAATAAAAAA
>NW_005252020.1:0-274 GCF_000412655.1 Myotis brandtii | reverse complement strand
GCTGGTTGTAATGAATTCAAACCATTCAGGAGCATTATGAAGGGGAGAAGGGAAAGTCTTTCCCCTCCCCCGCCTCATTCCCCAGTAGTGTGCCGGCCTCCTGTGGAAATGCAGTGCATGTGCCCAAACAGCCACCTGTGGTTATGCCACCCAGAGTGATTTGCCCAAGGTCACTCTGCAGGTTTTCTGCAGACAGCTCAGGGGTTTTAATGAAAATGTCTTTTCAGGGGGGCACTGGTTTTTCTT
This sequence comes from Myotis brandtii, assembly GCF_000412655.1. Lineage (NCBI taxonomy): Eukaryota > Metazoa > Chordata > Mammalia > Chiroptera > Vespertilionidae > Myotis > Myotis brandtii. The sequence continues at coordinate 28 of NW_005252020.1, read as the reverse complement.
TTTTAAAATATATTTTTATTGATTTCAG
>NW_005252019.1:0-274 GCF_000412655.1 Myotis brandtii | reverse complement strand
CTGCTCTTTACTGCTTTTAATGAAAGCTGTGATTCTAGTAGTACATTGATTTCTTTGACTACTTTGTATGTTAGTGAGGCTTTTCTTCATCTTAGCCTGCAATTTGCTTTTGCACTTTGGTCTTATTTTTCATCTCCTTTTTCCCCCTAGAAGGCATGGCTTTTTGCAATTTATTGAGAAAAAAATGTATGTACTAAGATTTTCTTATATGTGTTTTTTTAGTAAACAAATTTAGAGGCATGCCTTTTCTTTATATCTTTAGGGGGAAACCTAT
>NW_005252018.1:0-274 GCF_000412655.1 Myotis brandtii | reverse complement strand
AACCCCTCAACAATTTTTAAAATATAATAATGATAATAATTATTACTTTTATTATTATCAGAGTTTGTGCAGTTAATGTGCTGAGACATAGATTGAAACCAAATTTTGTATCTTCACGACTGCTTTTGCCCACATTGCTGTTATACAACACTCCTTCAGTGTATGCTACATTGTAGATGGCCAACAAACGTTGCTTGAGCTGAATGAAACTCAGGAGTCACAGAGAATACCAGATGAATGAGTAATCCCATTGCAGCATCGTTCCATATATTGT
>NW_005252017.1:0-274 GCF_000412655.1 Myotis brandtii | reverse complement strand
CTCCCCTCTCCCTCCTCCTCCTCCTCCTCCTCCTCTAGCTCTGCCATGTCCTGTCTCCCTCCTCTGTGCTCAGCTAGAGGGTGAGAAGGCAAATGAGATAAGAGTATGAAGAATGGTCTGTAGACTTAACCCAGGAAGTACCTACACTTGAAATAAAGTGCAATTTGATACCCCTAAAGATTTTCTACAAGGTGACTGGGTGTGTGGGGGTTGGGGGCATGGCAGTGGACATGTGTGGTGTGACATCTGCTGCTCTCCTTACTTGCTCAGGAAG
>NW_005252016.1:0-274 GCF_000412655.1 Myotis brandtii | reverse complement strand
CAAGTCTCCTCTCTAGGTGTCATTTCTAGACTTCTATATTCAGTATCACTAATTATTTCCTCCATCTAGTTAGTTCTATTTTCTATATTTTCTAGTTCATTTTTATCTCTTGCTGAGTTTTTCATCTTAAAAATTTATGTTTGCTTTTCTTTTAAAGTTTCAACCTTTCTGATAAAATAGTTGTTTTGTCCATTGATTTGATTTCTGAGCTCATTAAATTGCTCATCTGTGTTTTCCTGGATCTAGTTGAGTTTTTTCTGAATAGTAATCTTGA
>NW_005252015.1:0-274 GCF_000412655.1 Myotis brandtii | reverse complement strand
TAACTTATTCAATCTTAAATATGTTAAGACTTGTTTTTTGGCTTAATAGATGGTCTATCTTGGAGAATATTTTTTGTATTTTAGAAGAAAATGTATTATGTTTTTGTGGGTTGTTAAAAATTTATAGATGAGCAGAGGAGATAGAAAAGAAAAGCAAGTAAGATAGAAAAACCAGGCAAATATGATACCAGACAAAACAAAGGAAAATAATGTTTTAAGATGAAAGGGGAAGTGTATAAATGTAATAGGTAGAATGCTGCAAAAAGATTGAGTA
>NW_005252014.1:0-274 GCF_000412655.1 Myotis brandtii | reverse complement strand
CGAACATGCTGCTGCCGAGTTCCCGGCGCTACTGTCATTTTTCTTAGCTTTACTGCAAACGGTGCCACGTAATTATCGTCACGTGTTAATAACTGCTCTGCAGGGAGCCACTTAACGCGCCGCCCTCACAAAGATGTATTTGCCGGCTTCGTGTGTCTACTCAGTGACAATGAATGCCCTGGGAAACGTCCCAAACCAGCACAGGCACCAATCACACAGTCCCTTTCGCCCTGGCCGGTTTGGCTGCGGTACCAAAGGGTCCCGGGTTCGATTC
>NW_005252013.1:0-274 GCF_000412655.1 Myotis brandtii | reverse complement strand
AGAACAAACCTAAGAGGGTAGAGGAAAAGTTTTTTTTTTCCTTCCCTACAAGGGCATTATGCTAAATAAGATAAGCCAGTTATCGAAAGAGAAAGACTACATGATTCTACTTGTATAAGGTGCTTGGGGAGGTCAGATTCATGGAGATGGAGAGTAGAATGGTGGTTGCGGGGTTAGGGGGAGGGCGGACAGGACTTGTGTTTAATGGGTGCCGCGTGTTAGTGGGGATGATGAACAAGTTATGGAGATGGGCGGTGGTGACAGCTGCACAGCA
>NW_005252012.1:0-274 GCF_000412655.1 Myotis brandtii | reverse complement strand
AACATATGCAAGTTTAGTAGTTCATATACACTCTGATATAAATGATTTAATTCTTTGAAGCACAGAGTTGCCTGATAGATAATAAACAGAATTAAATCAGTCAAAATTTAATAACATTCTTATACTTTTCTCATAATGATGAGTGAGGAATAGATTATAACTGAACATGTTGTAATGATTTAGCATAGTGGTGCAAAATAAAAATTTCATATGTGTTTGCAAACTTTGTAGATGCCATAATTCAATGAAATTGAATGAAAGAGTGGAAAAATGG
>NW_005252011.1:0-274 GCF_000412655.1 Myotis brandtii | reverse complement strand
GAGCAGTGCCAGGCGCCACGCTGCTCCTGCTCATCCCGGCCCCACTGTACCTGCTTCTGCCGCTGCCCAGTAGGCTCGCTGCCACCCTGCTGCAGGCTCCGCGCACCCATTCTAGGGCGATATCGGCACACCCATGACTGAGAAGCAACCACAGGCTTGCACCCAGTCAGTCCCATTGCCAGTCCCAATCCTGGTCCCGGTCTGGATGGGGGAGGGGCGCACAGGGAGAGTGTCCGTGGGAGAGGCTCGCACTGCCGCAGCTGTGCTCGCCAGC
>NW_005252010.1:0-274 GCF_000412655.1 Myotis brandtii | reverse complement strand
TTGGAGAGTGGAAGGAAGGGAAAGAGAAAGAGACAGAAAGAGAAAAGAAGAGAGAGAGAGAGAGAGAGGGAGAGAGCGCGCGATATTGATGTGACATAGATCGGTTGCCTCCGCACGTACCTGATCCTGGCCAGGATCGGGCCTACAACTCAGGTACATGCTTTTGACCAGGAATGGAACCTGGACTCTTTGGTCCATGAGCTGATGCTCTAACCACTGAGAAAAATAGGCCAGGGTCCATCTGAGTACTTTTAAGTAATTTCAATTTTTTGAG
>NW_005252009.1:0-274 GCF_000412655.1 Myotis brandtii | reverse complement strand
AACAACGAAGTATTTAAGAATGAAGACAATGGCCCATGATCTCCCCCTGATTCAGGATTACAGGAATGGAGTATCACTTCGGAGGCGCTCCCACCCCCGTCAGTGGCTGGCCATTCTACCAGGGGAAGAGGGTGGGATGTATCTGTGAGTTACACCCAATCGAACCTGCGAATGACAGCGAACTTGAGGACTGGGAATTGTGATGCCCTGAGCACAGCACCCTCCCCACCCAAACAAGACAGGGACTTCGTCTCCACTTTCCCCAACAAAACCT
>NW_005252008.1:0-273 GCF_000412655.1 Myotis brandtii | reverse complement strand
GTGCCCTGACCAGGGATCAAACCTGCAACCTTTTTGGTGTACGGATGGCGCTTCCAACCAACTGAGCCACCCAGCCAGGGTGACAGTTGGGTCTTTTAAAGTGCTAGCTCCCCACATTCCAGATTGACCAATTCAATACTAAACTGTTTTCCTTTAAACACTGAAAACTCCTTGGTGTGCATTTCTTTTGGCCAATGTGCCCAGGCAGACAAACTCAAATATTAGAGTTTGTTAAGTTCTTCTAGTTGGGGTAATAATTAGGTTAACAAAGAC
>NW_005252007.1:0-273 GCF_000412655.1 Myotis brandtii | reverse complement strand
CCTCGCTCGACTTCTCTGAAGCCCCACCGCCAGGTTATTGAGCTGGGTGAGGGTGCACGCCACGCCTCTTCCGACACCTGGAGTCTTTGAGAAAGCATGTCTGTCATGCTGCCACCACCTGGCAGATGCCTCCCCGGCCACAGCCCCGTGGGCTGTGCTTAAGCCAAGAGCGAGATGCGTCTGCTTCCTGTGGTTCTGCCTGCGATTGGCAGTGGTATCCCCCTGCGTCTCCACCGAGTCACGCTCAGGCATCTGCTCTCTGGCACTGCAGCG
>NW_005252006.1:0-273 GCF_000412655.1 Myotis brandtii | reverse complement strand
CCCTTCACTCACCCCATTTTATGTTTTGTACATCCAAATTTCCTGTTAAATGGCAAATAAAAAAATTTGTAGATGTGATTTGGTTAAAAATCTTGAGATGGGAAGTTTAACTTGAATTATCTAGGTAGGGTCAATGGAATCACTAGGACTTTAATAGAGGGAGACAAAGAATCAGAGTCAGAGGAAATGTGATGACATAAGGAAAGGTTGGAGTGAAGTGGGAGAAGGATTAACCTCTAGAGCAGCGGTTCTCAACCTGTAGGTCGTGACCCC
>NW_005252005.1:0-273 GCF_000412655.1 Myotis brandtii | reverse complement strand
GAGTCAGGGGCCAGCTAAACATGTCCTTGTGCCTGACACAGAGAAAAATGAGAAAAATTGTGTTTTGTTTTTTTTTTTATAGAAGCTGAATTTTGAGTACTTTGTTATGCAAGATACAGTAACTGAGCCTTTCACATATCAGTGGTCTCAGTTCTTTCCTAGAAAGCAGTGGGAAGTCTCTGCAGAGGCAACACCAAGACATACCATTTCACTGCAGCCCTCAGTCCTTTTCACTTGGTTCTACAACTGGTTATCCTTTTATGTACAGCTCAA
>NW_005252004.1:0-273 GCF_000412655.1 Myotis brandtii | reverse complement strand
ATATCCCACGAGTGACATCTCACACAGCGGGCATGGCTGTGCGACCTGCATCCTCGGGGCACCTGGACCCCGCGGGACCCACTGCCAGGCTGGAGGGGCAGGACGGCCAGGGCTGGGCTGGGCAGAAGTGGGGGGGAGTCCAGACCCAGGGCCACCCAGCGTGAACACCAGGAGCTCAGGGACCGAGAGGGGCAGAGAGGGACCAAGAGGGGCAGGGAGGGGCAGAGAGGGGCAGAGGGGGACAGAGAGGGGCAGGGAGGGGCAGGGAGGAGC
>NW_005252003.1:0-273 GCF_000412655.1 Myotis brandtii | reverse complement strand
GCCTTTGCAGTGACAGCCGCTGGGGGATGTGTGGGGGCGGGGCAGCGGGAGGCCCACCCCGAGGACCACAGGGCTTGTTCCCAGTCCTGTCTGCTGAGGGTCTTGGGGTGGACGCCAGGCTTGGGGGGGGCTGCTCAGGAGGGGCGGAGGGTAAGTGACAGGTCCCTGAGGCTGAGGGAGGGAGGGAGAGGGGCAGCCCTGAATCCTCCTGTGACAGGTGCTCGTGGGAGGGGCGTGAGGGGCCACATGGTGGGACTCACCTTCTCCATTCCC
>NW_005252002.1:0-273 GCF_000412655.1 Myotis brandtii | reverse complement strand
ATTTTCTGAGTTTTCAGGGTCATTGATTTCCCTCACCATGGCCCTCATCTTTACAGAACATATTTGTCTTAACTCATGTCTTTGCAGCTCTGTTAACTCTTAAGGAATTAGGTCTTCAGTCTGCTACTCAACTGCATCTAACCCTCCACTATAGGAGGTGAGGGCTCCTTTTTAAGTTACCACAGAAGTTCTTACTTAGCCATTATCATCTTTGGTTTATCATTTTTCTTCTTTAGGGCATCAGTATGATTTAGCAGTAGTCATCTAATTCCC
>NW_005252001.1:0-273 GCF_000412655.1 Myotis brandtii | reverse complement strand
CCGGCTCCTCTGTGGGGACATTCTGACCGGATCAGACTGCATTGCTGGTGGCAAAGAGCTTGCCTCTGAAGCCCATTGGCCTTGTTGCAGCCAGGTGGTGTGGCTTACCAGCAATGTGACTTCTCTGGATCTTAGTTTCTCAATGTAGAAAGTGGGGCCGATAGAGGAGGTTCACTGAGATTAATATGAGTCATATTTCCTCTCTGAGGCTGTTTCTTTATTGGTAAAAGTGGGGAGGGGGAAGTTGGCTTGTAGATGATCCCTTAGGCCAGC
>NW_005252000.1:0-273 GCF_000412655.1 Myotis brandtii | reverse complement strand
CCTGCCCAGCCGTGGCCTCACAAACTCAATCCTGCATGGCCACAGGGCCATACCCTGGAGGGGATGCCACCGACCCTCCCTCCTCCCATGGCCCAACGACCTCACCCCACAACGCCACAAAAACACCTTCCCGTGCTTCACCGGGGAACCCCATCCTTTTCTCAACCACTCACACACCAACCCTTGGACACCTCACCCGGCACACCATTCCATGGCCCACCGACAAAACAACCCTCCACAAAACCGGCTCCTCCAAACATCGGGGACTGCTGG
>NW_005251999.1:0-273 GCF_000412655.1 Myotis brandtii | reverse complement strand
AGTCAGGATTTAGCAGAGAAAATAAGTATAACAGATATTTAGAGATGTGAGACAACAGGGTGTGAGAATCCATTAGAAGTTACTCATCATTTCTCTAACCCCATCTCCAGCTATTCTTCATCTCCTTCCTCTGTTCCCGCCATTCTGATGGCTCTGCTCTGTGGGCTTCCCCATCCTCGAGCAATCGCCTGGAATGCCCATCGCCAGCGAGTCCAATGGCTACCTTTCTCATGCCCGTCAAGTTTTTGCTCAAATGACAATTCTCCCTACCTC
>NW_005251998.1:0-273 GCF_000412655.1 Myotis brandtii | reverse complement strand
TATGCTTTTTTTAAAGCCAACATCAGATGTGAAAAAGAAGAAAATATGAGGGCAAAGGGTAGATATTCTACACAAACTATGTGAATAACCTCTAAGGCACCAGCTATTGCCTCTATTGACATTTCTGATTATAGGCGATTATGAGATTATCTCAGCGGAACAAGAGGAAATAAAATCAACCTTTCCTTAGAATGGCAGCTTTAAATAAATGTCTGTGGAGATTTTACAGGTTTTATCTTAGAACTAGGATGCAGAAACTAAATGTCTTTCCTT
>NW_005251997.1:0-273 GCF_000412655.1 Myotis brandtii | reverse complement strand
GGGCCAGTCGCTGAGGACGGGAAGTCGGCTCAGGCAGGAGGAGACGGGGGACCTGGGCTGCTTGCAGGCGGGTCTCGGGAGCCCTGCCTCTCTCATCGCAGGAAGACTCAGGCGCATGCTCACAAGCGGCCTGCCCGCGCCCGGGAGATGACGCCATCGGGGGCTTTGGAGACTTTTAACAACAAATGAAAAGCGAAGCTCGATGACCCAAATGTCTGACTCACTCGGAAGCAAAGCAGGCCCTTCCGGAGCGGGGTGAGCGGCTGCAGAGCC
>NW_005251996.1:0-273 GCF_000412655.1 Myotis brandtii | reverse complement strand
TCACCGCTCGGCAAACGCCGCAGAAATAGTTGCTGCCGGCCAGACCCTGTTTAGGGAGCCACAGGACATCTGCACAGCTTCTGAGTGCCTTCCTGAGGCGTTTATTCATTACAAATGGAAAACCAGGCCTTTTTAATGGAAAAACCCGGCAAATACCGCCTCAGCCTAGTGACCAAGGTCAGCTGCCCCAGTGATCCAGCATGCGGACACCACGGGCCCCAGCGGCTGCCCTGAGGACTCGCTGTCACTGCTGGGAGCTTCTGCCAACACTCG
>NW_005251995.1:0-273 GCF_000412655.1 Myotis brandtii | reverse complement strand
GTGTCCCCCTCTCACTGGCTCCCAAACTTAGGATGCAAATGACCCCCCCCACCCCCAGACAGCTGTGAAAAGGCCCATTGTCGGCCCCTGCCGCCGGGTTTCTGTTCCCGCAGACCCCGGGTGGGCCTGGGAGTCCCTTTGTTAACAGCTTGCTCCCAGGGGATTTATTTGACTGAGCTCGTTTTACTGAAGCCAAAGAGGCTTTCCTGCAAAGTCTGGTCTTGAGGGTATTAGCATCCCTTCAGGCAGTGGTTCTCAACCTTGGCTGCACAT
>NW_005251994.1:0-273 GCF_000412655.1 Myotis brandtii | reverse complement strand
ACACTTTGCATATTAGCCTTTTATATATATAGGTAGTAATTTAATAATAACCTGTATGTATTTGGCTTAAAACTGTGTTTGGAATTCTCACATTGAAATAGACCAGTGGTATAGATGGAATTTCATAAGTATATTTCTCATAATTTGTTATTAAGAGAATAAACAGATCCTCAAAAGAGGGCTATTTAAGTGGTATTTCTTATCTTTTGGAGTGAGAAGCAGTTTTCTCCTGGGTGACCTGGCTTTATGGCCATTGCTTTTCTTATGTTCTTA
>NW_005251993.1:0-273 GCF_000412655.1 Myotis brandtii | reverse complement strand
CGTGGAACAGGGTGAGCTGCGTGTGTATTTCTGAGCGAGTCGAGTCTGTGCGCCCGGCACTGTGCAAGCTGCTGCGTTTCACTCTCCGCAGTTTCTAACCTCCTGACGCTGGGCGCTCGTCCTTCGAATTCTGGCCCAGGTACTTCCTGCCTCGACCGTTCGGACCTCTGCCGGCCCATCCTGGACCGCTGCGGTCTTCGGTGCGTCCCCATCTCCCCGTGTTAGAGGGCAGTGCGGGGTCTGCAGGGAGCCCGCTGGGGCGGCCGATCGCCG
>NW_005251992.1:0-273 GCF_000412655.1 Myotis brandtii | reverse complement strand
GTGCTGTCCCTGCCTCTCCCACCGCCAGCCCCCTCCAGAAAGCAGCACATGGCTGCCTGATGTTCCTATGTGCAGTGCCCAGAGATTCAATGCTTACCCACTTCCTTCTCCTACCCTGTGCTGGGGTTGGAGGCCACATGCTTGGACTGGACATGCCTTCCCTGCCTAGCATTGATCCGGGCAAAGGCAGGCTAGTGACACAGCCAGAGGCAGCTAGGGCCTCAGAACCAGCCCGAGTTGGGGGACATGGGGGGTGCTGGGTGTGGGTCAGCA
>NW_005251991.1:0-273 GCF_000412655.1 Myotis brandtii | reverse complement strand
CACACAAGCAGCATACCCAAAGGGGGATTGTGGCAGGCACCAGATCCTGCTGGAAACAATTCCACTTCGGGGGCAGCCCTGCACAGAGACTCATACACGGGTGATAGAGGTTCATCCTTATAGTCAGCCAGCCTGAGGGTAAACCGCACCACAAAAGGGCCAACAACATTCTAGACTCAATTATAATAGGAAAGTGCACATTACCCACAAGAAGCATTCCTGGAGCACCAAGCTCAGGTGATCTGGAAGATTGTGCTTCTGAACCCAACAAGA
>NW_005251990.1:0-273 GCF_000412655.1 Myotis brandtii | reverse complement strand
AACTGGATTACTTGTCTGAAAGATCTCTTGGGCAGATTACCTGCATGGGATACCCCAGGGACCTGAGTACCCACCATTCCCCAGGATCTTTTACAGCTGGTATGTAGAGACAGGAGAGACCAAGGCTCATACAGGATGTTTTCTATGGGTCTGCTCTGGAAGTTTGACTCATCACTTCATTCTATATTCCACTGACTATAACTTAGTCCTATGGCCACATCCAATTGCACATCAAAATTGTCATCCACTTGTATCTTCAGAAAAAAACTCTTG
>NW_005251989.1:0-273 GCF_000412655.1 Myotis brandtii | reverse complement strand
TCAGGTGACCTACATTCCAGTCCTGGCTCTTCTAATCATCGGCTAGAAAAACTTGAATAAATAACTTGATGGGAATATATCAGTTGCTGGTAATGTCTTGATTTGCAAATTTAAGGAGGTAACCAGAAAATTTAAAAAAAGGAACAGAGGAAGAAGTTCATTATAGCTTTGTCCTTTCTGATTGCATATACAAGGTTGGACAAAAGTAAATTTACAGTTGTTAGTCTGGAAAATAATACAATAGTTAATAATAACATAAGAATAAACTATTTT
>NW_005251988.1:0-273 GCF_000412655.1 Myotis brandtii | reverse complement strand
TGACATGTATTTAGGATACAAAACCGGGTTTGTAAGAGTTTGGAGGGTGAAGAGGAAGGAGAAATCCAGGAACCCTCGGGTTTTTGGTTCTTCTTCCCTGGAGGCTCAGAGATGCAGGGAAAGATTCTGCATTTGGTTTTGAATTCTTTGACTTTGGGTGCCTTTGAGGCACCAACAGGCTGTTGTCTTGACTTAGGGGGCAATGACTTGTCGGAGAGAGTTGTGAGGAAGGAACAGGGAGGCAACCCTTTTGTCAGCCCTGCCCCAGACATT
>NW_005251987.1:0-273 GCF_000412655.1 Myotis brandtii | reverse complement strand
TAAAAGTCTGGGCAGTCTCAGGGGGTGTAGATCACTGTTAATTCGGGGCATAGGCCATGACCCCTACCTTTATGTGACCTGACTAGTGCCTCCTCCTCATGGGAGATCCACTGGCCCCATGCTCCCAACTCCTGGTGGTTCTGCACTACCAAGGACTGGGCAGAATCTAGGACAGACTAAATTGTGAGGCTCTGGGGCAGGGGCCACTCCCTCAAACTTCCTCCAAACTTGACCATACTACTGTCTTTCCTAGATCCTGCCCAGAGTCTGATC
>NW_005251986.1:0-273 GCF_000412655.1 Myotis brandtii | reverse complement strand
GTAGTTATCTGTTACCTGTTCTGCCCGCTCCCCATGTCGCCTCCTCATACTGTCCTCACTCAGTTGGAAGGTGAATTGGAACCACAGCTGTGTCCTCACTGCAGGGTCTCAGCACAGTCTTGCTCTCTCCCCTCTGTGTGCCCAGGACTCTGGGGCCTGGTGAATAATGCTGGCATCTCTGTGCCCACGGCACCCAATGAGTGGCTGACCAAACCGGACTTCGTAAAGATGCTCAATGTGAACCTGTTGGGGGTGATCGAGGTGACCCTGAGT
>NW_005251985.1:0-273 GCF_000412655.1 Myotis brandtii | reverse complement strand
GAAGGTACAGTCAATTACCATGTTTGGCTATTATTAGACAGGATATATTTAAAGAGCTTGAAAAAAGAGAAGTTTTATAGTGTTTTGCATATCCCAGCCTCTCATCCTGGAGATTCGGCCACCTACTTTTGTGCTTTATGGCGGCACCGGGCCCTAAAAGCACCTGCCGTCTGTACCACAGCCCTGCAGCTGGTCTAGCCTGTGGGTGGGAGTGAAGGTGTGTACCTTATTTATAGAGGGAATCTTCTTTATCATCTCTGTCTCCAAATAGAA
>NW_005251984.1:0-273 GCF_000412655.1 Myotis brandtii | reverse complement strand
ACAGTCTCATTTACAAGACACTATTCTTAGGCTCAGTGCACATACATTTAAATAAGTACTAAAAGCAAAACTCAAGTGCTAACCACATGGTTGAAATACAAGTGAAATAAACCACAAATGAAAACCGAGCCTGTATAAGCAATATATTTGGGCTGTTTTCAATTGCTTCTCCACAGAAACCAAATTTTCACAAAATTTCACCATCATGAACTGGCTCTCTTTAGGGGAAAGTGAACTCCAACATGATTTGAAGGACTGTGCACCTATGGGTTA
>NW_005251983.1:0-273 GCF_000412655.1 Myotis brandtii | reverse complement strand
AATTTAATTATAAGCAAATCTTGCTTAAAAGCATTTTGAAAATTAACAGGATGTTAATGAACATGACGCATAGACTGGAATTTAGTCCATTCAGCTAAGGCCTGCAGAATCGAGGGTTTACTGTGCTTGCCACATAGGGAGCGCTCAGTGAATACCAGCTGCTATTATTTCATGAGAACCTGAGGTGGAGAGGATTATCCCCATTCCATAGACTAGGAAACCGAAACTCAGGAATGGTGACCCCTATAAACTGGAGCTGGGCCTCCAAAGCAG
>NW_005251982.1:0-273 GCF_000412655.1 Myotis brandtii | reverse complement strand
GCTTCCTGGTCTCACTGGTCTTAATTCAATTTGAAAATTCATACAATCATTGTACCCGATGTTATTTGAAAACACGAAGTGAGATCATTGGCTCTACGTGTCTTGCCCGCTGCAAGGTTGTATAAAACGTAGAGTAGCGCATTTTTATTGTTTCAGCTGTGTAGGAAGTTCATGTGAATATGTCCTCTCTCCTGGAATGAGAGAAATTGGGTTTTATTTTAATGTCGGAATCTGGGCAGGCTGGGGAGATGCAGGGAGCACACATACACGCAC
>NW_005251981.1:0-273 GCF_000412655.1 Myotis brandtii | reverse complement strand
TGATGAAAAGCAAGAAGGCATCTGTCTTTTGTTTTCTTTGCATTGCAAGCTGCTCAGGTTGTATTCTAAAACTGTCTGCTTCAGGTGTAATGGATATATAATAAACAAAAGCTGGTGTTAACATACATGCATGTTAACAGAGATGTGAGGCAGAGTTGCCTCTCAGTTGATGTGACTATTCAGCTCTTGGGTCTTCTGGCAACATTCCATGCCAGACTACAAAGATCATCTTTTATACCTTCCTGTTTCTAAACTATCTTGAATAAATGCATA
>NW_005251980.1:0-273 GCF_000412655.1 Myotis brandtii | reverse complement strand
AAAAAAATCTATGATGTTTCAGTTTTATGCCCTGACATCAAAGGGTGCTAAGTGTTGACTTATTAACTTATAACTTATTTGGAAGTTCTATAAAGAAGTTTATTTTTAAAATTGGGCATTTCCTCATCTATAGAAGAAACACTTACCTACCTAATGAAGAGAAATAAAAATGCCTGTAGAAGCAACCATGCCAATCTCATCAGATAAAGGGGCTTGGGACACAGTGACGGTCGTTATGGGAGGGATCTCTTAGCCAAAACTAAAACTAGTGAG
>NW_005251979.1:0-273 GCF_000412655.1 Myotis brandtii | reverse complement strand
CTCTAACCAACTGAGTTACCTGGCCAGAGCTAGTGTTACATTTTAAATCAACTTCCTTGTTGAGTCCAAAGGAGAACATTCCATCTAATGCCTAACTATGGGTTTTAATAAATTACACTTTCCAGGTTCAGTTGCTTTTACTGCACTACCATGATGTAAATGCAGCGGCTTTTTAATATTGTTTACTCTTTAAATTAATATTCTACATTTTGATATGTGGAGCAAGTCTTATATGCTCAGCCTCTGACTTTGTCACAGAAACATGGTGCATTA
>NW_005251978.1:0-273 GCF_000412655.1 Myotis brandtii | reverse complement strand
CTTCTGTGGGATGACAGACAGTGGGCCAGAGCACAGACCAACGTTCCTGGGGAACCTGTCTCAGCAGGTCCTTAGGCAGAGCCCGGAGCGAGAGGAAGGCCATCCTGTCTGCCCAGAGGCGGGCTGGGCAGGAGCCTCCCAGAGGGGCCAGAGGGCTCCTCGGGGCTGCATGTCCGGCAGACAGGACTTCCCTGTGGAATTGGCAAACCATCCGTCAACTTCTAAAATTCCAAATGGGGGAGGGGCTGTGTGGCTTCCAGGCCCCACAGACTC
>NW_005251977.1:0-273 GCF_000412655.1 Myotis brandtii | reverse complement strand
GTGCAGGAACACAGGTCACTCGTAGCCTGACAGAGGTTACAGGGAAGAACTAAGAAGGACACCAGGGCTGGTGCTCGGCGTGTGCTCAGGGCCGTGGCTGGAGGCGCCCGCAGACGGGCCCACGTCAGTGAGAAGCAGGTTATGATGGCTCCGCGGACGGCAGCTTCGTGCGTGTGAGCGCGCAGGCCGCACGCTAAGAAAAATGCCCGCTGCTCCCTGTCATTGGCTGTGGTTGTTGTTCTCCGGAATGAATGGGAGGATTTCCCCTAATTC
>NW_005251976.1:0-273 GCF_000412655.1 Myotis brandtii | reverse complement strand
GTAATTCTGAGAATCAGGATATTAAGTAATAGAAGGAAGAATTTTATTGAGGATAAAAATAAATATAAATGGAAATTGTAATATTTGCTTTCTGTCTCCATGCCCCAAAGTCTGCTTTTCACCCTTCAGGGTTAAAGTGCCCCCACTTTGGGGGCCACGGTCAGAGACCAGGAGAGGAGCTTTAGCCTCTGAGAACATGAGTCATCACCCCCTCTGCTCCTCACCCAGGCCTACCGTTTGCTTTCCTGGCCTCTATCAGCAGTGCCGACTCTC
>NW_005251975.1:0-273 GCF_000412655.1 Myotis brandtii | reverse complement strand
CCCCCTCTACCCTGCATATTATTTTTCCGAGGAAATGCCAGCCAGTTTCAGACATTTGCAGGCTGCTACCCTGGGGAGGGTCTACTCCTGTGTAATGTCTGAGGCCCTGGGTTCACGTTAATGAGAGACAGAAAGGAACCCGACCATGACTGTAAACGCTGAAAGGAAGGAGCGCATTGACTCACTTGTAGCTCGTTGAGCCATGTTACAGGCAGGACAGGAACCTTTTGTTTTATCAAATTACTAGTGGCCCGGTGCACAGATTCATGCACA
>NW_005251974.1:0-273 GCF_000412655.1 Myotis brandtii | reverse complement strand
GGAAGTTCTCACTGTCCCCCGCCTATTTATCCCATTGAATGGACTGAGGTGTGAGGGTTAAAGAGTTTAGGCTCTGAGATCAGATTGCCTCTGTGAGCATCCACTTTTGCCTCTTATCAGTTAAGGAATTATGGGCAAGTTCCTTAAGCTCTCTGTGCCTCAATTTCCAAATGAGTAAAACAGGAATGAAACCGCTTCATAGGGTTGTTGAAAGGAGTAAATGATCTAATGTGTGTACATCACTTAGATCACTGTCTGGCTCACAATAAGAAC
>NW_005251973.1:0-273 GCF_000412655.1 Myotis brandtii | reverse complement strand
TCCGATTTAATTGTCTGGGGTGTGGCCTGTGCAGCAGGAATTTGTAAAGTTTTCCAGGTGAGTGTACAATACGCGGTCAAGGCTGAGACTCACTGCTCAAAGCAGCAGCAGGTGCTCAAATCGTTGGGTGTGGGACGTAAGGGGACAGATGCTCGGCTGCCCATTGCTGCACCTGCTCAAGGTTGAAAGCCATCATCTTGGTCCTGCGTAGGGTCACCGATAATTGTGGTTTGCCCGAGACTGGCCAGGTTTCAGCCCTGACAGTCCCATACC
>NW_005251972.1:0-273 GCF_000412655.1 Myotis brandtii | reverse complement strand
ATGTGTAGCAGGGAGGGAGGTCAAGGCCAGGCTACCTAGGGTCTTAAAGACCCTAGAATGGCTTCACTTTTCTTTTCAGATAGGAACCTATTGGAAGGATTTGAGCAGGGGATTGAAAGTTCCAGGAACTCTGAAATTAATGGAAACCTCTGGTTATAGAGAAATAAAGAGAGAAAATGTTTCATAATATTGAAGTTACTACCACTGGATCCACTTACATACCCGTTTTTCTTTGCGATGTCAGTAGATTGTAAAGCTTTGAGATTCATGAGG
>NW_005251971.1:0-273 GCF_000412655.1 Myotis brandtii | reverse complement strand
TGTGCACCAGGCCTCTAGTTAAATAATAACTCCCTATGATCTCCTTCCCACCAGGTTTTGTATGGCTCATATGACCTCTCCTGCATCCCCTAAATGCAGTCTCTGTTCCTTAAAATAACTTATTTTGTGATGTTATTGGCCACTTTTTAAAAATCCCCCTATCTTTTCTTCTCTCTTGCTAAAATGCAGCCTTGCCACCCCTCTCAAGAATGAAAGTCCGCTCCTCTTCCCCTTCTTGAATTCAGTAGCTGGTATTTCATAGGATAACAAAAG
>NW_005251970.1:0-273 GCF_000412655.1 Myotis brandtii | reverse complement strand
GGGCTGCTTCCAAATCTATTGTAAATAATGCTGCAATAAATATACTGATGCATCTATTCCTTGGAATTAGTGTTTTGGAGTTTGCAGATATAATCCCACAAGGGGAATCCCTTGGTGATAAGGCAGTTCCATTTTTAATTGTTTGAGGAACCTCCATAATGTTTTTCTACAGCAGCTGCACCAACCTGCATTCTCATCAACAATGCACTGGGGTTCCCTTTCCTCCACATTATTTTCTTTATTATTATTACTAGAGGCCTGGTGCATGAAATT
>NW_005251969.1:0-273 GCF_000412655.1 Myotis brandtii | reverse complement strand
TCACCTGAGGATATGTTTATTGATTTTAGAGAGGGGAGGATTTTAGAAAGGATATAAAGGTAAAGCTTCCTTCATATTCACTCACTCAGGATTGATTTTAGAGAGGGGGAGAGAGAGAGAAATGTCACTGGGAGAGAGGAACATCAGTTGGTTGCCTACCATATGCACCCTGATCAGGGATTGAACCCACAAACTTTTGGTGTACAGGACAGCACTGCAACCCACTAAGCCACACAGGCCAGGGATGAAATAGCTTTATTATTTATTATTTTT
>NW_005251968.1:0-273 GCF_000412655.1 Myotis brandtii | reverse complement strand
GCTCAGCAGAGCTCTGTGACAACAGGAGTGTCCACACTGCAGTGTCCAACACAGAAGCCACTGGAGACATGCAGGCCCTGAGCCTCTGTGACGGGTGGTGTCCACACCACAGTGTCCAACACAGAAGCCGCTGGGGACATGCGGCTCCTGAGCTTTGATAATTGACAGTGCAGCTGCAGAATGGAAGTTTTAACTTTACCGAAGTCTAAATGTAATAGCCACGTGTCATTATTTAAACTTAAGTTTAATTCTATAACATAGACAATTTGTTCA
>NW_005251967.1:0-273 GCF_000412655.1 Myotis brandtii | reverse complement strand
ATCCGCATTATTAACTGGTACACCTAGTATAAGGGCAAGATCCATTTTCTTCTTTGGTTGTCTGGTTTATATTTTGTCTATTTCAATAACTGGTCTTCCAGATTTATAATAAAACTTATGTGGCACAGTTACATGAGACTGTGATGGTTAATTTTATGTGGTCGACTTGCCTGGGCCCACAATGTGCCCAGATGAAACATTCTTCTGGTTATGTCTGTATGTTTCCAGATGAGATTAGCATTTGAATTTTCAAAGCAGATTGCTTTCCTGCCT
>NW_005251966.1:0-273 GCF_000412655.1 Myotis brandtii | reverse complement strand
GGGAAAAGGCAGCATTTCCGTTACAGCCAAGGCCATGAGACCTCTAAGGGAGGCTGACGGGCCTCCGTGCTTGGTCCAGGAGAGCCAGAGAAGAAAGTGCATCCCCTCTCGGGAACCGGCAGAGCTCAGGGGAGCCCGCCCTTCACACCAGAACAGGTGGCCAAGTAGGCTTTGGAATGAAGTGGTTATCCCCAGAGACCCCGCCTCGGATAAAGCTGAAATGGCTTTACTAGTCATCTGATTTGGACAGACTTATCCTAAACCTTACACTCT
>NW_005251965.1:0-273 GCF_000412655.1 Myotis brandtii | reverse complement strand
CATGAGCTGAGAAGAGTGAACGAGGTGAGAAAGGAAAGAGCTTTCCCTCCAGGAGTCAGAGCTAGCACTGGTCCTAAAAACCAGGCAGCTTTGTGGATGACAGTTCAGGACATTGGGGCAATCGCCACCCTGGTGGGGGAGTCAGGAAGACAGGGGAAGTAGGCATAGGCTATGCAAGCTATGTTGATACTTTTTCCATATCTACAAATAATGGGAAAGGACTCGGAAGTTTTAAGCAAGTTGTGACTGTTTCCCTGCACAGAACAGAAAAGA
>NW_005251964.1:0-273 GCF_000412655.1 Myotis brandtii | reverse complement strand
GGTAGAGACTGTTACTTTGTAGTATTTATGTTTCTCTAATATTTGAATTCTTTCAAAGAACCACATATTTTATGATGAGAAAATAAAATGGAATTTTAAATGGAATTATAAATAAATGAAATTAATAAATAGAATTAGGTGTCTCATTAGGTTGCCGTGAGGATTAAATGAGATGATACAATGCACACAGCACAGGGACGGCACAGACTGCGTTGCAACGCCTGTAGCTGCCAGGTTGCTTGCATTATTGTGGCTGATGAGTTGTGGCAATTG
>NW_005251963.1:0-273 GCF_000412655.1 Myotis brandtii | reverse complement strand
TCTTAGAATCTACTTATTCTCTTTTACACAAAGAATATTCATGCCAAGGGGACATGGTGTCTATTTTAACCCTAGTGGAAATCAATTCCTCTAACAGATGAGAAATACACTGGGGATTTGAGATTGTATCCCAAAAGTCAATTGAATCATACCTCTCTTCCCTTTCCCATTGCATTGAGAATGGAATCTATCTAGGTCTTTGTCTTAATATAGTAATATTTTATTACTTTATTAATATACCAACACTTTCCTTCTGGTTCTCTCTTGAACAAG
>NW_005251962.1:0-273 GCF_000412655.1 Myotis brandtii | reverse complement strand
GAGAGACAGAGGCTGGGCGGAGAAATGCTTGTGAAGCTACGAATCTGAAAACATTTTCATGCACCAAGGCCATTTTTTTTCCTTTCCCTGTTGTAAAACGAATGTTGGCATTTTTCTAATTTCGCTGTTTTAAAATTGGAATCGGTGCTAACAAGTTAGGAAGGAGCACAAAATTCACGCCACTACTTGACAGTCTTCGACGCCTGGAGAAAGGAACCTGCCTTTACCCGCAGGTGTGAGGCCCCGCCCCCCCCCCACGGCCTGAGCAGAGCT
>NW_005251961.1:0-273 GCF_000412655.1 Myotis brandtii | reverse complement strand
GTATCTGCACACTGATTATACTGAGGAGCTTTGAAGAAACACTGATGCCTCAGATTATCCCACCTCTTATGATTCTGATTTGATTGATCAGGGGTATCACAAGGTATTGAAAAAATTTAAAGCTTCCTATGTGATTCTGATGCGTTGCTAAGGTTGAAAACCACTTCATGAGGTCATTCCACTGACCCTTATGTTGGGTCAGTGCAGGGGTAACATGTTGGCAAAACAGCCAACCCTCCATTATATGTAAAAAAAAGCAGGTGATCTAGTTCC
>NW_005251960.1:0-273 GCF_000412655.1 Myotis brandtii | reverse complement strand
CAAATGATTCCATGTTTTAACATTTCTTATGTATGGCATATCTCAATGTACTGTTTAATCTATAAATAAACACTTCTTTTTAAAATTTATCAAACCACCTCTACTAGTCATATACAGCTGCCTCCAAAATTCTCTATCACCAGCCAACTGCTTTTCCTTGATCTGATCAACAGTTTTTCTACTTATTCAGTTGCCTGTTATTGTTTTGTGAGCACTTTCACACCCTTAGCAACTGAAGCACTCTTTATGTTTTAAAATTGTGCTAATCATCGA
>NW_005251959.1:0-273 GCF_000412655.1 Myotis brandtii | reverse complement strand
AAGCCTTTGTGCGCTGCTTTCCGTTGTTCGCACCGAGGGTAATTGAGGCGGTGGCAGCGTGGCCAGCAGCGGGGGTTGGCGGAAATTAATGAAGGGAGGCAGTTTGGGCCGTGCCATCCTCATGCCTCGACCACTCCCTTGTACTTTAACTGGCTGGAATTCAAGGGCATGGGGGAGAGTGGTGTGGCCCTGCAAAAGAGAAAGAACCAGACACTTTCTTTTGGGATTCAGTCACCTGTCAGGTGGCTGGAGAGGAAGCCACAGATTTTTTTT
>NW_005251958.1:0-273 GCF_000412655.1 Myotis brandtii | reverse complement strand
TGCACTGGTTACCAGCACACCGGTAACTAGGAACCAGCAACCAGTAACCTGGTAGCTAGCAACCAGTGAACTCAGTAAAGGCGACCTGTCCCATCCTCGCTGCAGCGTTCATGGGGGACAGGCAGTACAAGCGACCTCCAGGGCAACGAATGCCTCCACAACCGCCAACTCCCCAGAGGTCGCCTGCACTCCTGAGACTTTAGGACCGCGCTGTACACATTTCCCGCCTACGTAATGGCGCACTCTCGCGACGTCACCTGGTCTCGCGGAACT
>NW_005251957.1:0-273 GCF_000412655.1 Myotis brandtii | reverse complement strand
TCCAAGAGCAAGTGCTCCAAGAGATAGGAAGAGAAAGCTTAGAGCCTGAGCCTGGAGTCTGGCACAGCATTACTTCGGCCTCATTCTATATGTCAACTAGTTATAAGCCACCTAGGTTCAAGGGAAGGAGACATAGACCCCATTTCTCAATGGGAAGAGGGATCCAAGAATTGGTGGCCCTTATCAATCCACCACAGCCTTCTTCTCTTCAACAAAACACAGTCCACACAGCCACCATCTTTCTCCTCGATTACTGCAATGCCTTTCTAACTG
>NW_005251956.1:0-273 GCF_000412655.1 Myotis brandtii | reverse complement strand
CCTACAGTGTTTCATAGTTTGGCTATTGCAAACAATGCTGCAATGGAGAGCCCTGTGTATACCTTCGCAGACTCATGTGCCTCTAGCTTCAGGGTCAATTTCTAAAAATAAAATAGTTGAGTCAAATTTCATATGCATATTTTTACTCTTTTTCCCCAAATTACCCTCTAAATATATCACACCAATTTATTCTCCCTCCAACAACATAGAAGGTTTCCTACTTCCAGACCCACTCCTGTCCCTAAGCAACACTAGGTATCATGGAATCTCAAG
>NW_005251955.1:0-273 GCF_000412655.1 Myotis brandtii | reverse complement strand
TCCCTTCGCTCTTACTCAGGCGCTGCCTCCTCTCTGCCGGACTCCAAGTTAGTCCCCGGGAGGGGGCTTCCAGCACCCGGCTGCCTGCGCGGTCTCCGCACCCTGCCCGGAGCCCGGAGCCCGGGGCGCCCTCCCTGTGAGCTCTGGTGCGCAGCTTCCCCAGCTTGGCCACGGGGCAAGGTCCTTCCAGCTTCCCGCTGCGCTTGCTGAGACGTCCCCACTGGCTGGCTGTGCCCCATCGTGCTTCTAATCAGTGGTTCTCAACCTTCCTAA
>NW_005251954.1:0-273 GCF_000412655.1 Myotis brandtii | reverse complement strand
TGAGAGTTAGGAAACCAGCATTCTGGTTCCAAGACCTATATATGACTATGTGACTTAAGCAAGTCATTTATTTTCTGTGTCACTTCTTAAATAACAACTATTAAATTTTTTTTCTAGCAATTTCACCAGGTTGTGCTAAAGATCAACATTTCAAGGGGGTTTTTGAGAATTTGAAACAACCTTTGCTATTATAAATTATTAGTTCGATAAAGTTGTTTATATTAAATCAGAATTTCTTCTAAGACAGCTGATCTTAAATTATTCAGTTTTTTA
>NW_005251953.1:0-273 GCF_000412655.1 Myotis brandtii | reverse complement strand
CACCCACACCCACACTCACACCTTCTTTTTCTTGAGTCTTTTTAACATTTCTTGTAATACTGTTGGGTGGTGATTAACTCCTGCTTTTTCTTTTCTGAATAGCTCATATCTCTCCTTCTATTCTAAGTGATAGCCCTGATGAGTAGAGTAATCTTGATATACCAGTAGGCCCTTGCTTTTCATCACTTTGAATATTTGGTGCCAGTCCCTTCTACCTTGCAAAGTTTCTACTAAGGAATCAGATGATTATGGGAGCTCTGTTGCAGGTAAGTA
>NW_005251952.1:0-273 GCF_000412655.1 Myotis brandtii | reverse complement strand
CATTGGGAAGCTCTGGATCCTTTTTGTGATGGTTGTCACACAACTTTGTGCATTTATTTGTCAACACATTTCAAGCTGTAATACTTTAATGGGGAACTTTTATCAACTATAAAATACACTACATTCAACCTCACTTAAAATCTCCAATTGGCAAAAATGTTTCTCCAAAAGCTATATGACAAAGAAATACCAAAAGTTACTTTTGCCCATTAAAATGTTATAACATTATTTCATTCGGTTATTATTTATTCAAGATTTGTCAATACTTGTCTG
>NW_005251951.1:0-273 GCF_000412655.1 Myotis brandtii | reverse complement strand
ATTGATTAACATTATTGGGGTTTATTGTTAGAAGTTTAAGTTTATTTTCATTGCTTGATAGCTATATGCCAATTGTGTTTTCATGTGATGTATAAATACATATGGGCAAGTTTAACTTAAAAAGGATACATTGGTAACATCATTTTTTAAAATGGAAAGATAATTCCTGAGATCAAAATACTCAACTTATAAACTTAGGCAATTAAGAGTGTTGGTATGTGGAGATTAACTTTATACTTTAAAAAGTGAACTTCCTAAGCCATGATTATAGAA
>NW_005251950.1:0-273 GCF_000412655.1 Myotis brandtii | reverse complement strand
CAGTGAACATTTTCATAGTGTAAAGTGATGTTTATCTTCCCTTCTGATTCCGTGATTTTGAAGTGTGGGGAGCTTCGTTAAGTACTTATAACCTAGAGTGCTACCTGGCACATAGCAGGTGCTCAATAAATCTTTGTTGAAGGAATAGCACACTCTGAGGATGATCATTTTTATCATTAGGAATTCCCTTGCACCTCTCTTGCATTCTCACCATTATGTTTCATGTCATCATCAGCCAGCAGTCATGTACCTCTCTAACCATCCCTGAAGACT
>NW_005251949.1:0-273 GCF_000412655.1 Myotis brandtii | reverse complement strand
TCGGCCCTAAGGCTGTGTATTTCCCTTGGGGTTCTGCCCGTCCGTTTCCCGTCTTGAATTTTTTAGACGCTTTTATGGTTGATAAATGGGACCTTCTCTCAAACGCAAGACTCTCCTGTGAATGTAAAGGGGGCATCTGAAAGCACACGGCTTCAAGAATAGGTGGCACATTAATCATGATTAAACTTTCGGGGGGATATTACAGTGACCTCACTGGTGCCTGGCTCTGTGCCCAGTGTTTTGCATGCACTTAAGAGATTTGATGATGATGAT
>NW_005251948.1:0-273 GCF_000412655.1 Myotis brandtii | reverse complement strand
ATTTAAAAAGTGGTGAATAATGAAGTTGTAGGGCTTAAAGTTGAATAAGAAAGACTAATAATAAGAACAAATAGATCATTAAAATTTTCATAAGTAATAGGGACTGTGATGGATTGCTGACAAATGTTTGATACCCTTCCTCAGGGAAGGATTTTACTTCCAGCCCCACTAATGAAAGGCTTTGTCATGTGACCTTATTTGGCCAATGAACGGTGAAAGAAAGTAGCATAAATTATTTCCCAGAAGAACTTTAAACACCAACATGAGGTTTGC
>NW_005251947.1:0-273 GCF_000412655.1 Myotis brandtii | reverse complement strand
TTTTTCTTCTCTATGAGATGCTAGAAGAATTTGGAGTGCTGTGAATAGCCTGAGTTTTTAAAATAGTTTTATTTATTTATTTTTTCAATATACAATGCATTTAAATAGTTGAAAATTCAAAAGTGACAGAAAGGTATACAAAGGAAATGTCTCTTTCCACTCCTGTCCCTAAGCTCTCCAGTTAACCTGTCCATAGACACCAACATTTATCAGGTTTCTGTATGTGTCTTTCCCATTATATCTTATACACATGTATGCAAATTTATTTTCACA
>NW_005251946.1:0-273 GCF_000412655.1 Myotis brandtii | reverse complement strand
CTATAAAGTTGCACATATAGTAAACAGCTCTATCACATCTAAATATCATTAAGAACTTGAAAGAAACACGCTGTTTGTCATTCAGAAAGAAACAAAAAGCCAAGTTAAAAAAAAATTATAATTAGAATCTATGCTCACAGCATCTGTTAAGCTATTACGTGGCAAGGTCATGTAAATTCTCACTGTGGAAACTGGGGATTTGTGAAAACATTTGCTCGCATTCTCCCAGATCAACATCCTTAGAATATAATCAGTCAGGCAAGGGTGGGAGGA
>NW_005251945.1:0-273 GCF_000412655.1 Myotis brandtii | reverse complement strand
CAATAAAGATAAATTTAAAAAAAGATGTTTCAGCTAGAATATCTCAGCTAACTCTATTCCTTGCAGAAAGTTCTCTGTGGAAGCGGTAGGCATCTCCATGGCTGCCACTTACCTATACAAAGAAACCTAAAATTACAAGAAGTGTCCATATCATTATTATGCAATAGGCCCTGTCGTATCATCACTGACAGACAATATTTAAACCTTTTGGTTTTAAGGAACAATTTTAATACATGGCAGATTTTTTAAAGGCCCTTAAATATCCTTTTTTTT
>NW_005251944.1:0-273 GCF_000412655.1 Myotis brandtii | reverse complement strand
CCAGTTACTATTGCAACAAAAAACTAAAGTACATAGGAATACATTTAACCAATGAGGTAAAAGATCTGTACTCAGAAAACTATAGAACATTGAAGAAAGAAACTGAGGAAGATGTAAATAAATGGAAGCATATATCACATTCAGGGAATGGAAGAATTAACATAATTAAAATGGACATACTACCCAAACCAATATATAGATTCAATACAATTCCTATTAAAATGCCAGTGGCATATTTCACAGATCTACAACAAATATTCCAACAACTTATAT
>NW_005251943.1:0-273 GCF_000412655.1 Myotis brandtii | reverse complement strand
CTGCTCTTCTTGTACAAGGCAAAGAGTTTTGTACACAACACATGCACACGTACATATCCCTCTGGCATAGTTGAAGGAGCACAGTGGCGACTCTGGGGTTCATTCACCCCCCCCCCACAACACACACCCCCAACCTGGGCTTGGGGGTCACTTGGATCCTACCCACCAAGACTGTCCCCCCTAATGGGAGAGGAGAGGTCTGAGTCCCTGTAAACTCACTAGAGGCCCAAGACCACACCCAAGACTTGGTCTCTCTCCCTGCTACACCTGCAG
>NW_005251942.1:0-273 GCF_000412655.1 Myotis brandtii | reverse complement strand
GGAACTAGGACTCTCCAGCCTCCTGGGCCAGATGCTCTGGGGCTGCGTCCACAGTGTCATTTAAGGGTGGGTTCTCACTGCCACCTGTGAGGAGCATTTCTCAGTCTTGCTTTAGGGCTGTGCACACATACTGGCAAAATGATACTTGCCTGTGCTCTTTCGCTTGTGGACATTTGCCAGGAAGCAGAACCTCAAGGGATTGGGATAATGCTTCAGACAATGGTGGTTTTTCACCCATTGTTATAAATTACCATAAAAGGTTGAGAGGTAAGT
>NW_005251941.1:0-273 GCF_000412655.1 Myotis brandtii | reverse complement strand
TCTCACTCATCGGGATGCAGCTCAGCGGGGGAGGTAGGGCTTGGCTTTCTCGATGGAAATAGAGGAGGGGACTTTTTGTGATTGTTTGTTTCCATCCTCCAGAGCTAGGGAGTGATGGACTCGAGTGGTTCCATCTAGGAGTCTGAATCTCGGGTAAGTGTAGGAAGGCGCAGGGACAGTTGAGAAATGACTCACGATTGGGTTTGCAAGAAGAATAAGGGTTGATGATTTCTCCAGTTTATCTTTAACAGTATGTGCCAGGCACTGTTTCTT
>NW_005251940.1:0-273 GCF_000412655.1 Myotis brandtii | reverse complement strand
AAAAAAAATGACAAGTATCATCCTTATAAAACTTATATACGATAATGATCACATCCTAAGTCTTTTCTAAATCATTAATCTTATTTCATAAGGCCAAGGTAATATACCGTTTTGATATTTCTTTGATACTCATCATCATTTATATCAGTAAAATGTGAAACCAAAACTAAATATAATAATTTAAAGAATTTAAGCAGTGTCAAGAATAGTAGAAATATAATTTTTAGGGTACTACTTGCCATATATTCTGGTAAATAGTGCAATATGTGTGTT
>NW_005251939.1:0-273 GCF_000412655.1 Myotis brandtii | reverse complement strand
CTCTCCTAGTTCATGGTCCAATCTTCTCCATGAACAAGGAAGTCACTCGACTCCTCTCACCTCTACATATCCCTCATGCAACCCATCACCAAGCCATGCCAATTATATCCTCAGAATGTTTCTAGGATATACTCCCCTCTGTTCTTCTGTATACCTACTTCTGAACTAGCTGAAGCCCTCACCATCTCTTGCCTAAACAATTTCAGTAGCTTCCCAACTTTTTTTCTTTTACTCCAGTCTTGCTCCAACTCCATAACTAATTCTCTGCACAAC
>NW_005251938.1:0-273 GCF_000412655.1 Myotis brandtii | reverse complement strand
GGATCTCAATGGATCACTCGATCACCACCTCCAGATCTTTGCTCAAATATCACCTCAGTTCGACCTTTTCTGCCCTCACTATGGAAAAGAACATCCCTGTACCTGCACTGTGTTTCGCACATACCATCTTCCTTCTGCTTATGTTTCCCTTAGAACTTATTCTATCTATATATTTTACTTATTTATCTTGCTTATTGTCTGTCTTCATTAGAATGTGAACTCCATGAGGGTAGGACTTTCTGTGTGTTTTGTTCACTGCTATATCTCTAGCAC
>NW_005251937.1:0-273 GCF_000412655.1 Myotis brandtii | reverse complement strand
AGTATAAGCATTAAAGAATAATGTGGATATTCTTATAGGACAGGTTTTCTCAACAGAAAACCTGTTGATATTTTAGGCTGGATAGTTTTCGGCTGTGGGCACAGTCCTGTGCACTAAAGGATGTTTAGCAGTATAAGTGGCCCCTGCCCACTAGATGCCAGTGAAGCCCTCCACAAGTGTGATAATCCAAAACACCTGCAGGCTCAGCTAACTATCCCCCGGGGAGTTGGGTACAGAATGGAATCATCCCCAGTTGAGAATCACTGTTACAGA
>NW_005251936.1:0-273 GCF_000412655.1 Myotis brandtii | reverse complement strand
AAAATACTTGGGAGTAAATTTAACAAAGAATTGCAAAAACTTGTACACAGAAAATTACAAATCTTTGCTTATGGAAGATTGAAATAATGAAAGAAACATTCCATGGTCATGGATTGGAAGACTCAAATATTGTTAAGATGTCATTTCTATCTAAATTGATCTATAGAGTCAGTGCAATCCCTATAAAATCCCAGCAGGCTTTTTTTTGGTATAAATTGACAAGAAGTTCCTAAAAATTATAAGAAAATTACAAATACCTAGAATAGCCAAAAT
>NW_005251935.1:0-273 GCF_000412655.1 Myotis brandtii | reverse complement strand
GACACTGGTGACACTGACACATTGGGGAGAATTTTTCCGCAAATATCTGGATGGAGCTCAGCCTCTTAAAACACCTTTGAAATGTTTTGGAAGAGCTGGGAGAAACAAAGGTAAGGAGGAGGAGGGACTGGCAGGTAAAGAAGAAAGAAAGCATGAACTCATTCATTCATACACAATCATTCATTGAGTCACTATTGAGTCCCCAAACTGACAATAATAAATTTACAAATAGAAATGTGTAAGACACACACACACACACACACACACACACAC
>NW_005251934.1:0-273 GCF_000412655.1 Myotis brandtii | reverse complement strand
GGGAGGAAAAAGAAGAGAGGAAGGAAGGACAGAAGAGAGGAGTGAAGGAAGATATGGTATTTGAATAAGAAAAGCTATAGTAATCATAAATATAAACACATTGTAAGGTAACAGTTACATCCTACCACTGGATGCTCCTGGCTATCCAGGACACAGAAATGACTTGATGGAAGTTTGGGGGCGGGGGGTTGGAAATACATTTATAGTAGAAAAACAGACAGCAGTGGCTGAATCCCTCCAGTAAATAAGGAAAATGCATCCTGCTCTCCTTTT
>NW_005251933.1:0-273 GCF_000412655.1 Myotis brandtii | reverse complement strand
TCCTCTCTCTCTAAAAATCAAATTTTAAATAATCTTTTATTTTTAAAGAGTTCATGGCTTTGACACAGCTGTCACTGGACATAGGCTGTCACCAGTAGCACTGTTGCCCTGGGAATCCATCTTGCTGCAATGGCTGCCACTACTAGACAAAGTTTCTCTTGGTTTCCCCTTCTTCATGTCAAAGGCTAAGTCATATACCCATCTGATGGGTAGTCATATACCCACATCTCAGCTGCAAGAGAGGCTGGGAGACAAGTTATTCAGGGTTTCTTT
>NW_005251932.1:0-273 GCF_000412655.1 Myotis brandtii | reverse complement strand
TGGTCAGGCCTGGAGCATAGGCTTTCATTAGAGCCAGAAATGGAGTCAACCATGGAGTCACTGTGCAAGAGAGTATAAGAAGGGTGGTTCCTAGAGGACAGTCATGGTGCTACCACTAGGAGAAGGGTCGGGGAGCTTGGCTTCTGGGTGTGGGTTTAGCCCTTCTGGGAGATATGCCTGAACCCAACATTTCTTTGAATCCTCATCATGTTTTACCTTAAAAATTCATGTGACTTCTTTCTAATATGTGTTTTAGTGTAAAAATAATGTTTT
>NW_005251931.1:0-273 GCF_000412655.1 Myotis brandtii | reverse complement strand
CGTTCTCCCCGGGAGCCATGTCACCGAGGCCTCTCATAGTTGCTCACGGGCTCTGCACGGTGTTTCCCCGAGCGCCGTCCTACAGGGTGGGGCGGGCGGGGAGCGTGTTAGTCACACCCCGGTTCCTGTGCGGAGGGGAGGGCCCAGGCGAGGTGAGAGGGCCCACAGAGCTGGGCTCCTCACTGGGTCTGGGCGGGACTGTGGGGCAGGAGGGTGCGGGTGCGGCTGGGGGGCCCGAGGCTGTGGGAGGAGCTGCTGCCCCAGTGGGGTCTC
>NW_005251930.1:0-273 GCF_000412655.1 Myotis brandtii | reverse complement strand
AAGGGAAGTGTTCATTCTCTAAGGCATTTGGTTGAACTCTTTTGTGGCTAAGAAGTGTTGCATTAGAACTACTTAACTGGGAGAAAAAGACATGAACCACCAGAACACTAAAAGAACTCAAAACCACTGCACTGTTTTTGTCAAAGTAATATCACCAGATAATTGTGCTAAAAATAAACCATGTGGCTAGAGGTAGGGGCACCCCTGAAACAGAATCTCCTGTTTGCACAGCCCTTCTTCATTCTGCTTTTCCGGTTCTGTGTCTCCAAGTTA
>NW_005251929.1:0-273 GCF_000412655.1 Myotis brandtii | reverse complement strand
GCAATATGATAAGATAAGTTGATATGCACCCTACACATACTATCACCAAAAACAAACAAACCAACAAACAAAATGCTGAGTAAATCTAGAAAGAAGAACTGGGAGAAAGCAATTCTTTAAACCTCTGTATGAAGCCTTGAATTCGCTCTCAATCTGAACATGCATGAAAACTATCCAGATCAGCACCGCAAAGGCTTTGAGAATTGAACTACTAGACCAACCATGTCAAACTCGCAGCCCACAGGCCACATGCCTCATTTATTTGGCCTGTGT
>NW_005251928.1:0-273 GCF_000412655.1 Myotis brandtii | reverse complement strand
AATGCAACATTTTTATAAATTAAAAATACAAGTACAAAATCACAATATATGTTATATTTAAAAGATGTGTAAACAAAAGAATGACATTGGCAGGCGTTTGGAGAATTTGGAAATATAAGAGGATCAAAGGGAGAAAATAAATAAATAAAACAAGAGAAATGCCTTGTACAGCATTTGTATGCCATGAACCGAGAAGTGTAATGAACTAAACTCTCTGAACCTAAGACTCACCTGAAGATAAAATAAAATACTTGTCCAAGATAATTTTTTTGT
>NW_005251927.1:0-273 GCF_000412655.1 Myotis brandtii | reverse complement strand
ATATTTCTGTATCTTGACTGAAAGCCCAGGGTATATGTCCTGACCCCCTGACCCCATCCTCCTGACTTGAACTCACACTTCAGTCTTTGCGGCACTGTGCAGCTATGTAATTAAGCTTTTGCCAGCTCTCTGTTCTCTCCGATGCTGTTTTCTGCTAGGTCTTTCGGAGTCTCATCCTGAACACCTGTAACTCGGGAGTTGGCGTGATGGGGGAGCAAGGGACTTGGACCATATTTTTCACTTCACTCGAATCCCTGCTCTCTATAAAACTTC
>NW_005251926.1:0-273 GCF_000412655.1 Myotis brandtii | reverse complement strand
AGACTCTAGCCACCCTTTTCCTCTCAGAATTCTCAGCCTCTTCTCCTCAATTAAAGAGCTCTCGGGCCCCTCGGGGGTTCTCCCTTCCTGCATCATCTTCTGGGAACTTCCTCAGGACAATCAGCTGGAGGTGACCCGCTCACTCTATTCGCTCTCCATCTCTCAAAGATGACGGCCGTTCATTGTCTGATGTCCAATGCCTTGAAAACCATGGTGGCACATACTTTGTTTTAAATTGTTTCTAGTGGAAGAGAAAATCTCTGGTCCTTATTA
>NW_005251925.1:0-273 GCF_000412655.1 Myotis brandtii | reverse complement strand
GCAGGGCTTTAAAGTTACCACTTGTAGACTGAAAGGAATCACCTACTTTTTCATGAAATTCCATAGCATTATTCCCATCAACTTTTTCTGGGATCTTATCTTTGTAACTAATACTTTGTAAGTACTAACGTGTCATACATAGTCACATGAGAGAGACTGTTTTTACCAATAGTCCTGCTACCCTGCATGAAGGAGATTAGGTAAGAAATAGTTGGTGGCAATAATCTATATATATGAAAGCCTAATATGCAAATTGTCCTTGTGGGAGTTTGA
>NW_005251924.1:0-273 GCF_000412655.1 Myotis brandtii | reverse complement strand
GGCTCTGGCTGCCCGGGGGAGCCCGCCCTGTGCAGACGTGGTGCTGCACCCCCCGGGGGCTGTCTCAGTCCCCACTTGGGAATCTCAGGGGTGACGAAGGGGTGATGGTGACGACGGTCCATGGAGAAAGTTAAGGGATGAGCCAGAGGGACCTGGTGTTTCTCCCCTGGAGCAAGACGCTTCCCTGTGAGGCCACGCCCACCCCAACACAGCCTGCCTCCCCGGTGCCGGTGCCGGGAGCTGGCCCCTCCCCTCTACCTATATATCCAGTAA
>NW_005251923.1:0-273 GCF_000412655.1 Myotis brandtii | reverse complement strand
GCTCTATCCACTGAGCCAAACCGGTTTCGGCTGCTTTGTTTTTAACTAACATCCATGTCACTAGAAATCGGAAGTCGTGTTTGACCCTGCACAGTTTAAACTGTGCCTCTCTCTGGAAAATGTGTGATGCAATGTGCTTGGTCATTTAAACAAAAATTCAGTCCCATGCTGGTTTTGCTCAAGAGATAGAGCGTCGGCCTGTGGACCCAAGGCTCCCGGGTTCGATTCTCTTCAAAGGTAGTTCAATTCCGAACCAGGGCACATACCTAGGTT
>NW_005251922.1:0-273 GCF_000412655.1 Myotis brandtii | reverse complement strand
GCTAGTATATAGAATTACAGTTGAATTTGATATTGCTCTTGATTGTGCAAATTTGCTAAACTAAACTCACTAGTTGTAATATGCACTTTGTAGATTTCATAGGACTTTGTACATAGCAATTTTGTCATCTTTGATTAAAAACTGTTACTTTTTCATTTATAATATGTATGCATTTATTTTCACTATCTTGCCTTCCTGTACTGGCTACAATCTCTAGTACAACATGAGGGGGCGGGGGGAGTAGAGTGAGAGGGCAGCCTTTCTGTGTACACT
>NW_005251921.1:0-273 GCF_000412655.1 Myotis brandtii | reverse complement strand
GTTGCTGTTCATTAATAAGATAGGAGCCAAAGTTTTCCTGTCAACTTCATCACCCATTTCTTCAGATGTCAGAGACATCGCACTCTGCTTAGGCATAATGAAGTATTTATCTTAAGCCAATAAAATTGGTGGTGAGGGAGGATAGTCCACACAGTCTACATGAGTTTCTGCAAAGACTGCAGTCAATAAAAGGGTCATCCTACTAGGCCAACATGAGTAGTTCTTTGTCAATGAGATACCCCAAAATCCAAAACAACCAACTCATGTTTTTTT
>NW_005251920.1:0-273 GCF_000412655.1 Myotis brandtii | reverse complement strand
GTGATGTAAACGTGAGGCCTGTGTTTAGTCAGGAAGAATTGCGACTCAACATTCTGGTGAGACACAATGTTCTATCTGCCATGTACAGAGTTATAGTCTTAGGAATCTTAACTGTTTTAACTTTCATGTATTTGTATATGAAGATTTGCTAACTGAATACACATTTGAGAAATGGAAAACTATTACTTAAATAAATCATTGGAATTCTAATATTTTCTGAAAGTTTTAGAAATGGACCAAAAGTTCAAAATCAATCAATGTAAAATTGAGTCT
>NW_005251919.1:0-273 GCF_000412655.1 Myotis brandtii | reverse complement strand
CCATCAACAAAATTAAAAGACAACCTATTGAATGGAAAAAAGATATTCACCAATGATACATCTGTTAAGAGGTTAATATCCAAAATTATAAAGAACTCAGACAAGTTAATACCAAAAAATCAACAACCCAATAAAAAAATGGGCAGAACACCTGATGACACTTCTCCAAGAAATACATACAGATGGTCAATAGAATATGAAAAGTTGCTCAACGTCACTAGTCATCAGAGAAATGAAAATCAAAACCACAATGAAATAGCACCTCACACCTGT
>NW_005251918.1:0-273 GCF_000412655.1 Myotis brandtii | reverse complement strand
CTACTGGCCATGAGTTACGTGTTCAGCACCAAAGCGTACAAATTCAAACTTCACATCGGAATCAGCAACCCACCACCACTTCTTTCATTGTGGTCCGTATTCCCAGAGCGACGCAGCCTCCCGGGTGCCATAAACCTGAATGTCAACCTCTCAGAGACAGAGCCCATGTCTTACATATACTTTTATTACTAAAGAGCCAAGGAGACCACTTTAGAATGAATTCCAATGAGGGAAAAGATTGTATACAGCCAATCTAGCCAATAGAAAAGCTGA
>NW_005251917.1:0-273 GCF_000412655.1 Myotis brandtii | reverse complement strand
ATGCATTTGGTATTTATCATCTTATTTTTATAGATTAAATAAAGAAAAATTCTGTACATATAAGAATGGAAATTTCATGAGACTTTTCAGAGATTGTGGATTTAATACTATAAAATATTTTTTACAGCCCAGTCCATTCTAATCTATTATTGATTGATATTATGGTTAAGAGTTTTTCTAATAATTTTTTACATTGATTCAATTTGCCTTGATTCTTGGACAGGATGTAATAAAATATCTTTTAAAAGTATATATACCTAAATATATATTACT
>NW_005251916.1:0-273 GCF_000412655.1 Myotis brandtii | reverse complement strand
TTGTTGTTTTACCTTTTTGGTCCTCTCTTTTTGATTATGTAATTGGCATTATATAATCTTGCCAATTAAGTGTTCCTGATCCTTCCTAACTTACTGTTATATACCAGCTCTTGGTGGATGAGTGTTTGTGTGTACATATGCATATGTGTACATACTTATTTTGCTATCTCTACAGGTTTTTATAAGTCTAAGATCATTCCAGACTGCAGTCTTACAGACACTTTTTAGTTCCATGCCATTTTCTAAACTCATCCCAATTACTGTATTTCCTTC
>NW_005251915.1:0-273 GCF_000412655.1 Myotis brandtii | reverse complement strand
TATGTATCGCTTTCAAATCACTGCAAAATTGAAAGACTGTAGGTGGAACCAGTGTCAGTCGGGGACCATCTGCACTCAGAAATGGAATAAACTGAGGGCACTGCACATGCTTCCTGACTGTCCAAAGACAGCTGACGAAGAAGTCCCCAATAAAGAAAAGTGGAGTTTTCCTAGGTTGGGGGAGATACCCCCCACCCTTATCATCAAAATGAGCAGAATTAATCAAGGCAAAGGTGCTTTTTCTTTCTTTCTCAGACAGAATCGGTCTTTTTT
>NW_005251914.1:0-273 GCF_000412655.1 Myotis brandtii | reverse complement strand
ACGTTTCCCTTTAGACACTTCCAAATATGCCAGTTCTTTTGATGGATGCAAACCATTAAGAAGGCATTTGAGTGAATAACCTACGAGGGGTAAAGCCACTGGTTTCTTAGCGATTAAGGTGCTTTTGTAGCCGTCTGGACTATGAACAGCTTGCCTAGGGAGGCTCTCAAGTCCACAGCCCTACAGCGAGGACAGCTTAGTGATGGGAAAAAGCGGCGGGAAAGCCCCATAAGACATGCTCATCACAGTGCTTCCCGTCCAGCGCCTCTCACG
>NW_005251913.1:0-273 GCF_000412655.1 Myotis brandtii | reverse complement strand
CCTTTGATCTCCCATTCTTCCCAAAGCCTATCACCTCTGAAACCAACATATTCCCCTACCTATTAAAGAAATAAGCCACTTACTTTTGTACTAAGTTCACATTTTATTGTGCAGTCCTCATAATATCCTCATGAATAAGAGGCTTTTGCTTTTGAAGAGCAGGGGGTTTTGTGGTTGGATCTATTCTGGATGGCATGGGGGTGGGCCCATGTTGGGTGGAAACAGGAGACCTTGAACTTAGGGAGGAACTTGGGGAAGGCAGATGGTGAGCCT
>NW_005251912.1:0-273 GCF_000412655.1 Myotis brandtii | reverse complement strand
ATTATCCCTTTAAAAATATATCCAGAATCTAACCAATTTCCATTAACTCTACCAGTTATCACTCTGGTATAAATTACCATCAAAATTCATTAACTCCCCTCTCCCAATCTCCCAATATATTCACAGTGTAATAACCAGAGAGATAAGTTTTATTTCATTTTTTTAAAGAAGACTCAATACATGTAGTTTATTCATCAAACTCAAAGTTGATACAATATTCTTTTATGGGTCTTATAAATACAGAAAATATTGAGAAAATAATACTCTATCTTA
>NW_005251911.1:0-273 GCF_000412655.1 Myotis brandtii | reverse complement strand
TTACTGGCCGCTTGGCACCCAGCACAAAGTCTGGCACGAATCAGGTACTGGGTGAACACTTGATGGTCATGATAACAACAACAGCCCCATTTATAGGCTTTTACTCTGTTCCGGGTATTTCGTATGAAACGCTTTATGGGCACTTTTCCATTTAATCCTCACAATAGCCCTGTGAAGTGGGTACTGTCGTCATACCCAGTTTACAGATGAGGAAACTGATGGTGACATTGATGATGAAGAAAATGAAGAATCGTTGTGCCCTAGACAGTGTTG
>NW_005251910.1:0-273 GCF_000412655.1 Myotis brandtii | reverse complement strand
CACTCTTTTCTCTCCTGTAAGTCTTTGCGGAGATGGTCTCTTTCCAAGTAAGCTTACTCTGTCTGCTCTAAATAAAGGTAGTATACCTGCCACCCCACCCTTGGCATTCCTGGTAACTTTACACTACTCCTAAAAAAAAAGCACAGACCTACAATTTTGTATATAACTGATGTATTTAATTCATATAAATTTAATATAAATAAATTATTTACATATATAATTGAAATACAAAAAGAACTGTACATATTTAATGTGCACAGTTTGATGACTTTG
>NW_005251909.1:0-273 GCF_000412655.1 Myotis brandtii | reverse complement strand
TGTTATTTGGTCCTGTAAAAAACATTCATGCTTAGAAAATGTCCCTGGGTTCAAACAACCCATATGTTTATTCATACTTTGGGTTTCCAGGATTATACGTAAAAAATACTCTCATGTTATGTTGGCCCAATAATTGGGTTGTGACTGTACTGCCAGTAAAACCCTCCTGCCTTAGTATCTCTAGCTGGTAATGGCACATGGAGTTAGATAGATGGGTCAAGGTTTGAATCTTGAAGAGTGGGATTGATATTAACTATGGACCAAATGTTTCTA
>NW_005251908.1:0-273 GCF_000412655.1 Myotis brandtii | reverse complement strand
AGAGACAAAGGTTGGTCTTTCTGATATCTTTAAATCAACCACCCCTCCATCTAATTCTCCCATAATGTGGGGCTCTATGGAAAGGCCTGTGAAACACTGTGCCTGGCACATAGTAAATACTCAGGAAATATTTGCTGACTAAATGCTGAATGCATTAACTGAGTCATTGTGTCACAAGACACCTCCTTGATGACAGTAAACTTCCCTCTCTATTGATGTGACCAACCCCCAGGCCAGTGTTGGAGGAGTCATTAAAACATTGGTACAGCCCTA
>NW_005251907.1:0-273 GCF_000412655.1 Myotis brandtii | reverse complement strand
TGAGTGTTTATTGGGTAAAGGCCACAGGAG
The DNA here is from genome assembly GCF_000412655.1 of Myotis brandtii. Taxonomy (NCBI): domain Eukaryota; kingdom Metazoa; phylum Chordata; class Mammalia; order Chiroptera; family Vespertilionidae; genus Myotis; species Myotis brandtii. The sequence goes on along the minus strand of NW_005251907.1, from coordinate 243 downwards.
GTCCCAGTGCTCCCTGCGGGGCGCACGCGGCCTCGGAAATAAAGAATATAATAGAGAATAATATCCTTGGAGCCCTTAAATCCAGGCCTAAGGCACGGCTGGTGGTGGCTTTGGTTGGAGGCAGGTGGGCTGGTGGCTGGAACTCCCCCTCTTCCTCCTCCTCCTCCTCCTCCCTCGGGGGTGAGGACACAGCAGAGCGAGGCCTGGGGGCTCCCCCACGTCCTGGGGGCAGGACAGCCTCCA
>NW_005251906.1:0-273 GCF_000412655.1 Myotis brandtii | reverse complement strand
ATTTCACCAAAGAAACATACACATAGCAACTAGGCACATGAAAAGGTTTTCAACATTAAGAGTTAATATAGATTAAAGCCACCATGAGATACCATGACACACCTACTAGAATGACGAAAATTAAAAATACTGACAATACCAAGTGTTGACAGTGATGTGGGGCAACTGGAAATTGCATGCACTGACAGTGGGACTGTACCAGTATGATAGGTACATTTTGAACAGCTGCTTTTGAAAGTAAATTGACAGCTTCTTATAAATTTATCATAAAAC
>NW_005251905.1:0-273 GCF_000412655.1 Myotis brandtii | reverse complement strand
AAGAAAGAAAGAAAGAAAGAAAGAAAGAAATATCGATTGATTGCCTCCAATATGTGTCTCTCCAATATGTGTCCCGACTGGGGATGGAACCCACAACCTGGGTATGTGCCCCGATGGGGAATTGAACCTGCAACCTGCCTGTGTACAGGACAATGCTCTAACTAACTGAGCCACACAGGCCAGGGCTATGGTAGTTAATTCTTAATAGAGACAGCAATGACCTTGATTCAGTCTACTGAATTCATAAAGTTTTGCTTTTTATGGAGCTGTCAA
>NW_005251904.1:0-273 GCF_000412655.1 Myotis brandtii | reverse complement strand
GTGGGGTCTTGGGTCACACAGCCCCCCTTCCTGTGCCTCTATTTCCCCATCTGAACATACATCAGTTATTTATCTCCTCCCATTCTAAGACTTCCAACCTCTCCCGGGGCCTAGCTGAGGTGTTCTTGCAAGGTCAGATTTTATTATCATCCTGACTTGTGGTATTTATATCTGTATTGAAAACAACTCACCTGGAATAAAGACTAAAACATGAAACATAGAGAAGAGGTCCTGAGACCCCCTACACCAGTGATGGCGAACCTATGACACGCG
>NW_005251903.1:0-273 GCF_000412655.1 Myotis brandtii | reverse complement strand
AAAAAACCCCTGCATTTTGGCCATTTTAAGTTGATATAATTTCTAGTTAAATCTTTCCATTTCTGTAAAGCACTTGTAAATAAAAGGCTTCCTATCAGGAGTGTTAAGGAGGGCTGGGGTCTGGGAGTTTCCAGCCTGTAAGGAAGAATTTTCCATGTTAATTTGTTATTCTTTGTATATCTCAGAGTCTGAGCAAATTTTCTAGGAATGTTATGTAGTGGTTTGAAGTGTGCTGCTTATGGGTTGAATTCCACCAGGTTCTCACCCCTCAAG
>NW_005251902.1:0-273 GCF_000412655.1 Myotis brandtii | reverse complement strand
TTTAATTGTATCTTTCAAGAGTCAAAGCCTTGACCTTTGTCTTCTTCTTACCCCAGGGAGCGGAGTAAATCCGATGGTTCCTTAAGGAGGATGGACACGTCCGAGTCTGCTTCTGACACAGGTGGGGAAACTAGCGCCTGATACCTTCACAGAGCAAGGCCATCTTCTGCCTAATTAAACATGTATTGCAAATGTGTCAGTTCATAGCTACCTCTAGCCTTGATGTAAGGAATGAAAGTGTAAATAGTCAAGTATTTATATGCAAATAAGAAG
>NW_005251901.1:0-273 GCF_000412655.1 Myotis brandtii | reverse complement strand
GAATGATTCACTATAGAGAAGTCAGTCACCTATAACCCCTGGGCTAAATCTTGCCTGCTGGGCCTATGAGCTAAGAATAATTTTAAATGGCTGTATTTTTAATTGTTACAGAAGTAACTATATATTATCCTCAATTTTGCTCCTTGGCCTTTGAAGAAAAAAGTTTGACCCTTGACTCCAGATTTTGTTCTGTTCACGGGAAGGGAGCTGATTTTTTGTTTCCTCAAGCAGTTAGTTTGGCTGAATCCAAACCCCTTTCTGTGACAGGCAGCT
>NW_005251900.1:0-273 GCF_000412655.1 Myotis brandtii | reverse complement strand
TGAAGAAGTAAAAATAGGCTCACAAACTCTGGTGGCAGAAGTACAGGAGCATGACAATGGGCCCCAGGGAAGCAACACCACTGCCTCACTCATTTTTAGCAACAATCCAATGGAAGTAAAAAAGTAAAAAAGTGAAATGCATAAAAAGGCAAAGGAAAATAAACTTTCAGCAAATCTATACACACCCATGTGCCTACTTGTACAGGCCAGAGTTCCTGCTTCTGAGCTCAGGCACTGGCAGTGAGTCTAAATTCTGGGCTTTCCCTCATCGGG
>NW_005251899.1:0-273 GCF_000412655.1 Myotis brandtii | reverse complement strand
TTTAGCTGAATTCCCCAAGTGCTTTTATTGTAGGTTAGTTCCACGTATTCTCTAGGTTCTAATATGATTTTATCTTTGACCCATGAGTTATTTAACCATGTGCTTCAAATTTTTAAATATATGCTTTTTTCTTGGGGGGGGGTGGTTGAAAATATGATTAAATAGACAAACCTCTGGCTAGATTGACTGAGAAAGAGAGATTAAAAATGTCTTCACTTTTTCAAAATTCATATAAGGACAAATGTAAAATAAGTTGTGTAAAACTGTATGTAC
>NW_005251898.1:0-273 GCF_000412655.1 Myotis brandtii | reverse complement strand
TGGCTAAGAATTTACTTTCAAAATATTAACCAAAACACAATTAAACATGTTTCATATCAAAATGAAGCTGAGACAAATCAATGCAAATACGTTTTGTCTCAACCTAATTAGACAAGAAATCCTTCTTGAGATATAAATAAAATGACAAGATTTACATCCATGGTGCTGGCCTCATACAAGTTCCTTTTAATGGTAGTGATATTCACTTCTTATTTTTTTTTATATTTGACATTGATAAATTACTAGAGAAAGGTAACTTTTTTGGTTACATTA
>NW_005251897.1:0-273 GCF_000412655.1 Myotis brandtii | reverse complement strand
ATCAAAATTGTATACATTACATATTTAGATGTTTTAATATGGAAGAAATATACGTGAGAAATATGTGATTTCTACAGTGGTTGAAAATTATCTTGACACCATGTTTCAGGTGTTTAGGAAACAAATTCTATGATGTTCCTACATGTCGCCTCTATTGTCATGCATAGAATTTGACTTACTGTATGTGAGCCTGTGAGCAGACCACATGGGTCTCTGCCACGTGTCTATTCAACAGAATTTAGACCAGTGGTTCTCAACCTTCCTAATGCCGCG
>NW_005251896.1:0-273 GCF_000412655.1 Myotis brandtii | reverse complement strand
GCCATGTGAGTGCACCATCTTGGAGCAGATCCTTGTACCCAAACATTCAGAAGATGCTTGAGAGCAACTTGAGCGACCATGAGTCACACCCCCAGCTTAGCTGCTCTCAAATTCCTCATCCTCAGAAACTGTGATAATACATGATTGTTGTTTTAAGCTGGCAAATTTTGAGATAATTCATTAAGCAACAATATATAACTAATGTACAAATATTCAGTGGTGAGTGGTTGATTAAGGACTGTTATAGATGGTATGCATGAGATCTGAGTGTGA
>NW_005251895.1:0-273 GCF_000412655.1 Myotis brandtii | reverse complement strand
CCTTCTTTTCTCTGTGTGGATTAGGGACTTGAGAGTCATGAATCAATTTTGAAAAATTTGTATTGCTGTTTCTTATCTCTCTCTCTCTGGAATAGGATATGTGTTGTCTTCATGCTTCAAGCAAAACTTGCATTTGAATATCCTGGCACAATTTCTCTGAACATTGGTCCCTCATCTGTAAAGTTGGCTACAGATAGATATGTAGATATTAGCCATATGGCTGCTGTGAGAACCAAAGGAGATATTGAAATAAAGTCCTGAGTCTGGCATGGG
>NW_005251894.1:0-273 GCF_000412655.1 Myotis brandtii | reverse complement strand
TAATAATAATAATAATAATAATAATAATAATATACATTTGCAGTGCCCCCAAAGGTTTAATTCATTAAAAGGGAAATTTCGTTGATGAGAATGGATTTTTTATATCCCATATTAGACAGAATAAATTGTGCATATTTTTCTAAATATGTTGCCCTTTACTTATAAGACAATATCATTTATCTATAATACAAAGGACATATGCTATAAGGCACATTTTCAGTTCCAGGGAAGGATTTATTTTGATTTGCCTACATTCACTTGCCTAGATCTTTT
>NW_005251893.1:0-273 GCF_000412655.1 Myotis brandtii | reverse complement strand
ATGGGGGAAGTGAGATTACACTCAGAGGCTTGGCCTGCCTGGCATCAGAGCTGCCAACCCCCTGGGTGAGGTTTATATGGTCCATGGATTACGGCCTCTTTAAAATGGGAGTATTCTGGGAAACAGTTTCTGCAAGGCAGGACAGGAATCACAGATAAGAGTGGAGTTGATTATTGGCTAGCAAGAGTATGTGTGAGAGTGCAGGTTACTGGCACAGGTTCAGGTGCTATCCCACCCACAAAATGTTTTATTTTCCCTTTCATTCCCCACCAC
>NW_005251892.1:0-273 GCF_000412655.1 Myotis brandtii | reverse complement strand
TCTGTATCTATGAGTTTGTTTCTGTTTTGTTTTATTTTTTCATTTGTTTTTTAGATTTCACATATAAGTGAAATTTGTCTTTCTCTGTGTAACTTATTTCACTTATCATAAGGTCATCTAGGTCCATCCATGTTATTGCAAATGGCAACATTTTACTCCTTTTATAGCTGAGTAATATTCCATTGTGTGTGTGTATCTATAAATATATATCACACATTCTTCATCCATTCATCTGTCAATGTTCATCTAGGTTGCTTCCATATCTTGGCTATC
>NW_005251891.1:0-273 GCF_000412655.1 Myotis brandtii | reverse complement strand
TCTGCTGCCATGTCGGCAGACTTATTTCTACACTTGCTTCAAGGCTCAGTTTGGGTGTCTTCTCCATCAACAGTCTTTCTTGGTACCCTAGTTTAGGTTGGTCTAGTTCTGAGTATCTGGAATATAGCAAAAATTTTAAATGTTTTTGAAAGTTTATTGATTTGCTAAGATCAATTTCTCTTTTAATAATTAAATTGATCCTAATTTGAAATTCCTGATTCTTTCCACATATGGAAAAAGGTATGGAAAAGATGTACAAGGCTATTAATTCTG
>NW_005251890.1:0-273 GCF_000412655.1 Myotis brandtii | reverse complement strand
AATTAGCATATTACCCTTTTATTATTATAGATTATGTCAATCTGGTATTTGCCCTACCTAGTGCTGTTAGTGGAAGTTGCCTATTTCAATCTAGATCACTAATTTTCTATCAGTCTCAAGCATCAGTGGCCCAGATAATTCAGAAATATTTTATGTTTGGGTTTAGGATGGGTTATTGACCTGTGTATGTGGCAGATTTCCCTTACTAATTATGACTTGTTTCAGGCTAATAGCCCAGAGTAACAGCTTAAAACTACAACGATCAGGTAGCAG
>NW_005251889.1:0-273 GCF_000412655.1 Myotis brandtii | reverse complement strand
AAATGAGACATATGTAATACTATATGTAATAAAGTATTTTTAAAAAGATTCTTCAAGTACTATTTTAAGTCTTTCTATCTTATCCACAAAATAGGTTTTTCAAAACTAAAGTGCTAGGAATGTGATATTTGATTCCCTGGCAATGATTCTAGCTCTAACTGATGTCCACTTCATGTCTGTAAGCCCAAATGGAATGAAGAAAAAAGTCATGAAATTAAAAGGAGTTTGTATGTGTGAAAAACATTGATTAATGATTCACACCTATCTAAATAT
>NW_005251888.1:0-273 GCF_000412655.1 Myotis brandtii | reverse complement strand
GATTTGCATAGTGGTAAAGCAGAAAGAATTTAGATGTGTGTATTTGTAATCCCATTCAGGGATTCTCCCGGCCTTCTTATTCATACCTTCATCTGTATCACATCATCTTCCTACGTCACTTAGCTATACTCAAATCCACTTCTGTATCTTTTCTCCTTCCTGCCACCTCATGCTTAAATCGTCAGAGTTGTACAAACAGAGTGGATGGAGGAGCATTGGGAGTAGCTGCAAGGCAATGTTGGATGACTATAACAAATTCAACAAGTACAAACT
>NW_005251887.1:0-273 GCF_000412655.1 Myotis brandtii | reverse complement strand
ATAAATTTAATTTTAAAAAGTAAATAAATTTAAAAAGGGTTAGGGAGGGGAGACTGGCTGGGTTATATGGAAAGAGATGACAGAAGAGGACCCTTTGCATCCGAATAGATTTTTCTTGGACCAATCATCAACCTGGGTATTTGAAATTCTGGCATGAAAACATTCCTTTTGTTTAAATCACTGTTAAAATACTTTCAAAAGGTATCATACACTTACGTAGCTCTGCTTCTCTATTAGCATCTTTATGTTTGCTATGGTTATTCACAACACTTG
>NW_005251886.1:0-273 GCF_000412655.1 Myotis brandtii | reverse complement strand
GATGTACCAGTTTATTTATCCATTCACCTCTGAAGGACACCTTGGTTGTTTCCAAGTTTGGGCAACTATGAATAACGCTGTTATAAACATCCACGTGCAGGTTTTGTGTGGACATGTTTTTAACTCCTTTAGGTAAATACCAAGGAGCATCATTGCTGGATCACATGGTAAGAGTATGTTTTGTTTTGTAAGAAACTAACAATCTCTCTTCCAAAGTTGCTGTACCATTTACATTTCTACCAGCAATGAATGAGAGTTCCTGTTGCTCTACAT
>NW_005251885.1:0-273 GCF_000412655.1 Myotis brandtii | reverse complement strand
TTTTCAATGCTTATTATTTCTCATTGATTTTACATTTCTGCTTAGTGTTTACTGTTAGAGAGGGAATAGGAAATGGAGCAGGAGGGGCAGGGATGGGAGTCCAGTGGCCCCAGTCAGGAATGGGGTCCCGGGGTCTCTGGCTTTATGGGGGCGGGGAGGCAGTCAGTCATTAAGCAGGAGGGAGCCAGGTTTAGTCCCAGCTGCAACCCTCAGCCACTCAAAACTGGGGGATCCATTTCACCTCTGTGAGCCTCAGTTTTAAAATCTGTAACT
>NW_005251884.1:0-273 GCF_000412655.1 Myotis brandtii | reverse complement strand
TGGTTCTCTGCTCTCTGCAGGGCCTGGCTGCTTCGCCGCCACCGTGGCGATGAAGCGCTCACACCCCACTGTCCACTGTCTGTGGGGCCTGGGGGCTTCGCCACCATCACATGAATGAAGCCCCCACACCCCCGCTGTCCACTCTCTGTCTGCGGGGCCTGGGAGCTTCGCCACTGCCACAGCAGAAAAGCCCCCATGCCCTGCTGTCTGCTCTCAGCAGTGGGGCTGAAAGGCAAGGGGGACTCCAGCGGGGCTGAGGGGACTGGGCACCAC
>NW_005251883.1:0-273 GCF_000412655.1 Myotis brandtii | reverse complement strand
TATAGTAGAGATCCTAAGCCAAATTTCCACCTGCCCCACACATGTTGGCGTCTTTCTCTCTCTCCTCCATGCTTCCGATGGCCTCCTGTTGAGCAGTGATTTTTAAGGGGCAGCAGAGGAGATAGGAGCTAGCAGCAGGTAAAAATCTCCAGTAGAATCTTTTAAAAATCATATAAATCACCTGTCCTTCCTCCAAGCTCTGGTATATCTTTTCACTCAGGGAAAGGTGGAACCCGTGAGATTTTGCTAATGGGAGCCAGGAAAAAGGCTGAG
>NW_005251882.1:0-273 GCF_000412655.1 Myotis brandtii | reverse complement strand
GAGTTGCCCCCAGCCCGCAGGCCCCGACCAGCAGTGGTGGTGGGGAGTGGGGCTGGCGAGTGGGTGGCGCCAGGCCAGCCAAGGCAGGGGCCCCCTGATTGCGCCACCAGTCACCCCAAAGAGAGAGGCGACCAGCAGTGGTGGTGGTGGTGGTGGTGGTGGGGTGGCTGGGCTGATGAGCAGGCAGTGCCAGGCCAGTCAAGGTGGGTGCCAGTGGGGGCCCCCCGGTCGTCCCGCAGATCAGCCCTGATAGCCGGCCAGGCCTAGGGACCC
>NW_005251881.1:0-273 GCF_000412655.1 Myotis brandtii | reverse complement strand
AATGTCTTTGCACTTTAGTGTCTGTATCTGTAAGCAATAATTTTGTTTACCTTAAAATAGTTCCTAAGTCCTAAAAGGCAGCTAAGCAGTATCAATAGGAAACTAAATAGCATAAAAAATACCTGCAAAGATCATATGAGATCACGTAATTAAAGTGTTTTAAAATGTACAATATATTGGACAAATGCAAGGTGGCATTGTTTTTTAAAATTAATGCCTTTTAAAAATATGTGGTTAAAATATTTTTAGGTACAGCTAATACATGCTAATTTG
>NW_005251880.1:0-273 GCF_000412655.1 Myotis brandtii | reverse complement strand
GACCCCACCAAATGTTAATCTACAATTATACAATACATAGACGACATCCTACTCTATAACAATGACAAGGATACCCTTCAAACTGACTTAGACGCACTAGTATCTCATTTGAGATCACTAGGCTGGACAATTAATCCTGACAAAATCCAGCCCCCAGACACCAAAACAACATTTTTAGGCATCCACTGGAGTTCTGCAGGCAGAAACATACTGAACAAAGTAATAGAGAAATTGCTAAACCTAAAAGGCCCAACCAACAAAAAAGAAACACAA
>NW_005251879.1:0-273 GCF_000412655.1 Myotis brandtii | reverse complement strand
GGGACCCCAACCCTGAGAACTTCGTGGGGGCTGGGATCATCCAGACTAAAGCCCTGCAGATGGGCTGTCTGCTCCAGCTGGAGCCCAATGCCAGGCTCAGATGTACCCGCTGACCCTGCGCACCAGCAAGGAGCCTGTCTCCAGTCACCTGTGTGAGCTGCTGGCCCAGCAGTTATGAGCCCTGGACCCTGCCCCCGGCGCCAGGAAGCCCCTAGGACTGAGGGAGCTTTGGTGGATTGGAGCAGTGAGGGGACCTCCACTGGTGACAGGGAA
>NW_005251878.1:0-273 GCF_000412655.1 Myotis brandtii | reverse complement strand
GGGCAGCCCTCCCTGCCCCCCTGTCCCTCCAGGACCCCGCCCTGCCGCTAGGGGAGGGGGTCACAGGTAGCCGACTCCTGCCGTTTGGGGGCTGGACAAACGCTTGGAGGTGACCCAAGGCGTCCCCTCACCCCCTGTCCCCCCAATTCTGCAGACTTTCGTTGACTTAATGCGTCCCCACCCCCGTTGCTTGGGCCGCTCTTCCTCCTTTCGTCACCCCAGCGCCACTGCCCAGGGCGATGGGGAGGATTCCGCAACCCCCGGAGCGAGCGC
>NW_005251877.1:0-273 GCF_000412655.1 Myotis brandtii | reverse complement strand
AAAAAAAATGCCATATTGCAAAAAGGCCTATTCCACCTCCTCCTAGTTCACTGATTAGAACACTGACACACAGAGAGGAACAGTCACTCCCCAGTGACACACAGCTAGTCCCCACCCGAGCAGAAAATAGAATCTGGATTCACTGAGATGCCAATCTACCCAAAAAGAGGATGACGTGGTGCCATGAAGAATTAGAAAGGAAGACTGTGAAGAGCAAGAAATGACATTGTTAGATAAGCCCTGAACACAGAACGAGAGTCCAGCATACGGATC
>NW_005251876.1:0-273 GCF_000412655.1 Myotis brandtii | reverse complement strand
TTCAAAGCTTCTCTAGGGTTCATATCTATGTAGGCACTCGTTGGGTCAATCCTATCCACATCTTCATTGTTACCTGATGCTACCACAATGCTCTCAAAGGCAGCAGCATGGACCCACCATTCTTCAAACAGTGAGTGATTCTTTCTATTCTCCAACACCTTTGACAATGGTGGGAAAGATCAGAATTTTGTATGTATGTGAAGTGGTTTCTTAGTGGGCATGTGCTTTTATTCCCTATTCACAGAAAGGTTATACATCTTGTTCATATGCTTA
>NW_005251875.1:0-273 GCF_000412655.1 Myotis brandtii | reverse complement strand
ATGCCCAGGTTATGGGCTCGATCCCTGGTGGTGGGGTGTGTGTGTGTGTGTGTGTGTGTGCAGGAGTCAGCCAATTGATGTTTCTCATAAATGTTTCCATCTTTCTCTCTCCCTCTCCACTCCTCTCTCTCTCTAAAATAAGTGAAAACATTAAAAAATTTTTCAATATATTTTTTTCTCAGCACTTGTTTTCTTGTACCTCTTCATGGCATTTGATAGCATATTGTTTCGTTAAGTTTTCTGTTCTTTTGGCTTCTGCCACACTCACTGTAG
>NW_005251874.1:0-273 GCF_000412655.1 Myotis brandtii | reverse complement strand
AAAGAAAAGAAGATCTTTGTATACTTCTTACACGTGTGGGGGACGTTTGAAATTATTTTAAATTTTTAAAAGCACTTAGAGATGAAAGCTTACAAATAAAATCTGATTTGACATTTAAATTCTTTTATGCTCGATTAGCGATCATTTCATAAAAACGAACTTAGCATTTCATGGTGTAGCAGAAACTCAGACTCGAGCCAAGAAGTCCCCTCTGAGGCCTGTGGAATCAGCAGAAACCAAAACAAAGCGAAGGCGATTTCGTGTCTTGTTTTG
>NW_005251873.1:0-273 GCF_000412655.1 Myotis brandtii | reverse complement strand
CAGGCTTGTAACCTTGGGTGCATCACTCAGCTTCTTTGATCCTCATTTTTGCTGAAAAATACAGATTCTGACACTTCATTTGAGACCCATAAAAGTAAATCAGAAAGGGACCCAGCATGTGTTTGTCTTATCAGGCAGGTATGTGGAACACTGAACGAGACCACTAGTTCTGAGTAAGATATTGCCTGAGAAGTATTCCAACTACACGGACATGGGCCCCACTCCTGGGAGATTCAGATACAGTAGGTCAGGGTGCATTCATAGGAAGCATAT
>NW_005251872.1:0-273 GCF_000412655.1 Myotis brandtii | reverse complement strand
TGATCCTACTGATTGGAAGATGTAGGTTTAGAAAAGTCAAAGCAGAAATGTATTGGTTTCTTGGGTTTAGATTTGAATTTACAATCTCCTAATTCCATAATAACACACTGTGCATGTCACACAGATTCAGTCAAACACAGAAACCTTTTATTTCACAAAGTTGTTCCATTTCCCCCTAAAATGTTGACCTGGGCAGGTCATTTTTGAGGTGTAAAGACTTCTATGGTGCAGGCGGGCTGCTCTCATGCCCAGGGAGCAGCTGATAGGCAGGGG
>NW_005251871.1:0-273 GCF_000412655.1 Myotis brandtii | reverse complement strand
CATCATCTTAAACTCCATCCCTGAAATTTAAATCAGTCAGCCCTTTCGCAAGACTATGAAAAGGCTAAACATGAGTTGATAAATTTCTAGGAATTGAAACAGAAGAAACTAATTCCTTTATTTGAAATCACTTCTTTGAAATTGCTTCCATTAAGTCTTTTGTCCTGACATAGGAAGATAGCAGCTGATGGCTTTATTTTGTGCTTTATACTAGATTTCAGGTACAAGGCCTTAGTTTGATATAGTGAGGCCTGTCTTTCTGTGTCAGTAATG
>NW_005251870.1:0-273 GCF_000412655.1 Myotis brandtii | reverse complement strand
AGGGTGGGGGCTGGGCGATCCATCCTGTGCAGATGTTCTCTTTCTTCATTCCTACGATCGCATCAAGTCCTTGTCTTTCCTGGTATTTGCTCTCAAAGCCCCTTCTTGTGCATGAAGAACCCTTTGCATTTGGTGTTGTCGGTCACACCCTGACCAGGTCTGGGTCCTGGGGCCTTTTCTCTCTCTGGCTGTGGCCACTGGACTTAACCATCCTGCCTCAGCCCATGCCCCATCCCTTCGGAACGACCCAGACTTGACGAAGGGCACTGAACT
>NW_005251869.1:0-273 GCF_000412655.1 Myotis brandtii | reverse complement strand
TAGGTAATTGGTACTAAAATTTGAATAAATTAAAATTCTTTTTTTTTTACTTGACTCTGAATTACATGGGTTCTTTTTTTGTTTTGTTTTGTTTTTTTCTTTTGCACATTTAAATACTATCTAAGTTATATTTTTTCATCAGTAGAAAACATATTAAATTATAATATATAAAAATTATGAAAACCAGTTTAATTCTAAAAGCTAAAAACTAACAGGATTTTTAATGCAAAATAAAATTGATAACTTTTCCTTCATACTACTAGCAAGTGTCTT
>NW_005251868.1:0-273 GCF_000412655.1 Myotis brandtii | reverse complement strand
TTCTCTGTGGCATTGGAGCAATTGAGAACAGTAAGAAGTTCAATGTATGCTCCAAGAACTAAATCAGAGTCATCATTTTTTTCTGTTTGAAGAAATTTTCTATGTTGGACTGGGTGTCGTTCGGGATAAATGCAATGAAGCATATGCGAGCTATTTTACCAAGTTTAGGATTGTTATTAATTTGGAGTAAAGGATTGTTGAAATTTTCAAATACAAGTGGTGTAATGAGATCTGTAAGAACTTGTGGAATATGTATGGCCAGAAATTTTGGTC
>NW_005251867.1:0-273 GCF_000412655.1 Myotis brandtii | reverse complement strand
ATTTTAATCTATATGGTCATGTTATTCTCTCTCCTGTTTACCTGTTGACCAAAGGCCCCATTATTCCCTAATCTCATGCCCAATCACATTGACAAATCTCAATTTCAACTATAAATTAATGAGGCCGATTTTCACCTGAGTTGGTGAACATTGGTCCCATTGCATTAGAATCAATCCCTGAACATGTCTCCACGCCTGTGTAAAGCCCTGGCAGATGGACCAGCATGGGAGAAGGCACATACCCAGCCAATTAGCAGGATCGCAGGAGCCAAA
>NW_005251866.1:0-273 GCF_000412655.1 Myotis brandtii | reverse complement strand
TGTTAAATTAAAAATACATAACTACAGACATATTAAGATCCTAATTGTGCAATATTAAAATATATTTAAGTAGCCAGCTAGCTTGATCTAGGCAAAGCAAAAAGCCAAAGGAGAATACATCAACATTTTAATACCTGTTATTCATTTCTCTATAACTTTTTATGTTTTTCATATTTTCTATGAGGAGCATATATATTACATTTATCATAAGAAAAACGGGTATTTGGAAAAAAAAGGCAGCAGGACAGAGGATCTTCAGACTGGGCAGGTCCC
>NW_005251865.1:0-273 GCF_000412655.1 Myotis brandtii | reverse complement strand
CGTTAGGAGAAGATAGTGATCCTTCTTTGTGTAAACACCATTACACAAACCACTTAGCATTGTTACCCATGCTCCCTCGCTTTGCCGACGCATGGCCACCGTGCTAGTCATGTGATGACAAGATCGCCATCACAGGGTTAACTCAAGCATCTTGCACCTGTGAGTGTGAAGGCTCCGAGGGGTGTGCTCATTTTCATCTTGACTCAGAGTCCCACGAACTAGTCAGGGGTAGGGGAAGTTGGTTCTCCTGGGGGAATGGTTTCCCAAATGTCA
>NW_005251864.1:0-273 GCF_000412655.1 Myotis brandtii | reverse complement strand
GAGAGCAATTTGTTTAAGGTCACATGGGGATGTGTGAGAAAACCACAGCGCTGACGTCGAAATCCACTCCAGTCTTAACTCCACATTCTCTGCTCTGAACGCCCATGCTCCCAGAATCTGGTACTGATGTTAATTAAGATCTCAGAAATGGGAAGCCTTGTCGAAGTCCAGGCTGTGTGTGGGGGGGAAAAAAATATAGCCCACGTATCAGTGATTTTGATAATACCAACAGTTCTGTAGTGAAATCTCAGACCATCATTCTCCTGGGGTCTT
>NW_005251863.1:0-273 GCF_000412655.1 Myotis brandtii | reverse complement strand
CAGGTGGACTCTCTATCCACTGAGCCAAACCAGCTAGGGTCTATCCCAATATATTAATCTTCCTCAATCTCCGTTAAGTATGACAGGTCTGCCTGGTCTCCCAGTTAGCACTCACAGTAGCCTGGCTACTAATCTGGGGCTGGCTGGCTTTCTCTCTATTTACCTGCCTATCATGCCTTCGCCCAGCATCATTCTCTCTCATTTCCCATCCCTCCCAAGAAAACCTGGTCTGGAGAATTCTTGCATTTAGGTAACACTATAGGTCTCTTCCTA
>NW_005251862.1:0-273 GCF_000412655.1 Myotis brandtii | reverse complement strand
TGCTGGTGGGAGGACACACCCTCCCCTGCCCCAAAGCACTGACATCCCAGCTGGCTGTGGGCTCCCCAGGTTTCTGTCCCTGTTCCCACACCCATGGTCTGAGCCCAGATCCTGCGATTGGATTCACTGTATTGATGACTGTATCTTTTCACTCTCAGGTTTGCATCTGTGTATTGAGCTTAAACATTCACAAATTAAAATTAATATGTTTTTTCTTCCAATAAAGATGCTGCAAGAATAAATGCACAGTGAGCCTCTTATCCAACCTCACAG
>NW_005251861.1:0-273 GCF_000412655.1 Myotis brandtii | reverse complement strand
GGAATCAAACCTGGGACCCTTCAGTCCGCAGGCTGCTCTATCCACTGAGCCAAATCGGTTAGGGCTCATGCTATTTTTTTAGCTTATCAAATTCAACAATATCGCCTAGCATAATTTATTCTTATAGGTAGTTTAAATAAATTCCATTATTTCAATTTCCCTAAACACAAGCTAAAAATTGTCACAAATAAAACAAATACAGAAGTAAAATGCATAAGCATATCATTGTATTACTAAATAATAATTACTTTCTGTTATCAGTATAACTTTATT
>NW_005251860.1:0-273 GCF_000412655.1 Myotis brandtii | reverse complement strand
TGTGGCTGGTGACAGCAAAAATGACCCACCAATGGAAACAGCTGGCTTCCAGCTCAGGTGAGTTTTTTGACCCATCCGGACCAAATCAGTGCTAGCTAAGCACCTGTGCTGGTTGTCACTCAGCTCACATCGCTTACAAATTTGCTGAGCCGAAAGAGAAGATTGATCGTCATTCTGAGAAAAAGCTAGAAGATGGCCCCAAGTTTTTGGAATCTGGTGATGCCGCCATCGTTGACATGATTCCTGGCAAGCCCACGTGTGTTGAGAGCTTCT
>NW_005251859.1:0-273 GCF_000412655.1 Myotis brandtii | reverse complement strand
CTATTTTTTCATCTCTAAAGTTATTTCCTCATATATTCTGCCTGTATTTAATGAAGGCCAAATCTTACAACTTTTGAAATTTTCAGAATTTTCTCATTTTTATTTTTTCCTGACTCCTGCAATAGATCAGTTTGAAGGATCTGTTTCAGATTAACAACTGTATGTTCAAAACAACCCAAAACTGAATGAACCAAACAAAAATTATCCATCAACACTCATGCATCTAGACTGGAATCAACTGGAGTAGATTGAACAGGCAGGCTCAGCTCTACT
>NW_005251858.1:0-273 GCF_000412655.1 Myotis brandtii | reverse complement strand
TTCAAGAAGGTCCAAAGAGAGGCTTGGAGAAGAAGTAAACAGAGTTTTTAAATATGACTCCTCCACAGGACATTTAACATCTTCAACAAAATTACAAAACCTTGATATGCTTAGTACTAGTAAATCTATAGACTTTGAGTGAAGGGGCTGAATTCAGCAAATGGCATAAACAAAATCAGCTCTGGATGAGAAGGCACATGGGTTGCAACCAGAGCTCTCAGGCGCAATAACATGCCTGAAGAGATCACGTGCCCTTTAAATGTCACCAAGATA
>NW_005251857.1:0-273 GCF_000412655.1 Myotis brandtii | reverse complement strand
CTGTAAAGAATCAATAAAATATATTTTTAAAAAAAGTGTCCCCCTAAAATTCAAGCCCACGTAGAACCTGTGAACATGACCTTATTTGAAGAGAGACTCACTGACGATGTAGGCAAGCTACGATGGGGTCATGCTGATTAGAGGGGCCCTAACCCGTGACTGGTGTCCTCACACAAAGAGGGGAATTTGGACGTCAACGCAGACAGACAGAGGGGAAGGGAGATGGAAGCAGTGATTGGGGTGATGCGTCTCTAAGCCCAGGAACCACCAGAC
>NW_005251856.1:0-273 GCF_000412655.1 Myotis brandtii | reverse complement strand
AAAGCACACTCTGATATATCTGCCTTAACATAAAGTTAGTTTCTTTGTAATACTCTCCTTTGAAAAAGTGAATCTGAGAATGGCAAGTAGAAGGTGACCATCTACCTCTCCTGTGAGTGGTAAGCACCAACCAGTGTGGATTCTTGGAATACTGCCATGAAGACAGGTGGTCCTCTACATGGCTATTCAGGGCTCATATTTCTAAGTGCTGAGAAAGCTCAGCGATAGATGACATAACATACATGGCTACATATTTAAGGAATTAGTTTAAGT
>NW_005251855.1:0-273 GCF_000412655.1 Myotis brandtii | reverse complement strand
GCGCTCCTGCAGGGGCGGAGGAGAGCTCTGGGCCAGGTCCTCAGGACACCCGCCTCCTGCAGCCTCAGGCGCAGGCCAGGAGCAGCAGTGAAGGGGGGGAGGGTGGCCACGCCTGTCACCCTGCCCGCCATCCAGGGGGACAGCGCTGCTGCTCAGAAGCTGCTCGAAGGAATAGCCTTCCTTCTACGGACCGACCGGCCTCCTGTCTGTCCAGACCCTGCGGCTGTGGGAGCGGAGCCCCGGAGACCATCTCACGGCTCCCTGCCCTTCCTC
>NW_005251854.1:0-273 GCF_000412655.1 Myotis brandtii | reverse complement strand
TTGATTTTTATTCTGCTTAGTGTTCTCTGAATTTCCTGGATCTGTGGTTCAGTGTCTGTGGAAGATTCTGTTGTGAAGTTCTCAAGTTTAGAGAGTCTTTCCTGTCATGCCCAGTTTACTAACAAACTCAACAATGGTATTATTTATGCTAGTATTTTTTACTTCCAATATTTCTTTATGATACTTTCTTAGAATTTGTATTTGTCTACTTATATCATCCACCTATTCTTGCATGCTGTCTGCACTTTTTATTAAAATTCTTAGCATGTTAAT
>NW_005251853.1:0-273 GCF_000412655.1 Myotis brandtii | reverse complement strand
ATGGTTGCTTTATTTTAGTTATGAAAATCAATGCTCGAGTGGCCCGCGGATTCCCGCTCATCTCCCGCAAAATGATGGCTCCTCGCGGGCCTCCAACGGCACCTCCTCTCCGTCCCTTTTCTTGATCCTTTCGGTGACTCTAGTGATCCGATGACCCACATCCACCGATGCCTGTGATGATGACACACCAAGATATGAATCTAGGAAACCCCGGGGTAATCCCGCACCCCCTTTTAATGCTGGGTTCACAGTAGAACATGAGTGTCGCCTAGG
>NW_005251852.1:0-273 GCF_000412655.1 Myotis brandtii | reverse complement strand
TCACTGCTACTCACTCTTGGTAGATATTCCAGTTGTTTTCATGTGGTTTTGTTATTGAAACTCTCATTTTTTTTTAAGAATGCTTTGTTCCCAAGACCCCTTGATTAATGATCAACTTTTGGCTTGTTTTCCAGACTCCAGCTTTGATACTCCTTTATGGTATGATTTCATTTGCATAGTTTATTTTTTTAAGAATACTAGTAACAGCCACCACTCTTTCTCTATAGTCACACAACTACATGCAATCTCTCTCTCTCTCTCTCTCTCTCTCTC
>NW_005251851.1:0-273 GCF_000412655.1 Myotis brandtii | reverse complement strand
GCCCTAACCTGGAGAAACACCGGAGCTAATGGGGTACTGGGTTGTGCATGGCTCCAGCCAGCAGGTGGCGCCCTGGCTCCAGGACAGGTCTGCACTTTGATCCCAGTCCGCCCTGCCAGTGTGGGATACAGCCCTGTATTCACAGCCTGGGATGTAGGATAAATGCTTTCCTTCTGCCCTTGGGTAGAAGCAGTTTGCATTGAGGCGTTGAATATGATGATTACAGATGATTCGTTGCTTGTGAAAGATTTAAATTTTTTGGAACTTACAGAC
>NW_005251850.1:0-273 GCF_000412655.1 Myotis brandtii | reverse complement strand
ACCCAAGACCCTATAGTCCACAGGCCAACACTCTAACCACTGAGAAAGATTGTCCAGGGCAAGACTGATGTAACTTTAATCCACATACACACTTTGAAATCACATTCACTCTTAAATTTTATTACTGGGCCAGTAATGAAAAATACTACCTTTGTTTTTCTAATTATGGAGGAAAAGGTATCCTATCTAATAAAGAGGGAATAAGCTAATTGAGTGTCACACCCTCACAAGATGGCACGCCCACAGCCAATAAAGAGGGAATATGCTAATTGA
>NW_005251849.1:0-273 GCF_000412655.1 Myotis brandtii | reverse complement strand
GTCACCAGTCTGGCCAACTCAACGAAGAGCCCAGCGAAGGGAGAAGAGCCTGGGTCCCTGAGGACATGAGCCATCTGCTTCACCGCAGGTGAAACCATCCACCGCCAAATATTGCAGAAGGTGGTCACGTGACCATACCGCCTGAGCCACGTTCATGGCTGTCTGTTCCTTGGCATCGTAACTGGTACAAGCCGTGTGGCTCCGGCAGAGGAGGTTTCCAAGGTTGAGGCCTCAGTGAGGTCTCAGACTGAGAGCCTAGCATGGCCCACGTGG
>NW_005251848.1:0-273 GCF_000412655.1 Myotis brandtii | reverse complement strand
ACACCAGGACAATAAGAAACAAGCCATAACAACAGTGAGGGACCAGCTGGAATAGGGCATTGTGGATCATTTTTAAAACTTTGGCAATCTACTCTAAATGGAGAACCTCAGAGGGGAAAAAGTTCTTTTCCCATCTGTGGTTAGGAGATAGATATACATGTTTTAGTATTCATTCAGAACCTTAAAATAATAGTGTGCTTCTATATTTCCTAAACTTTAAATAGGAAGGATGGACAGTTATTACAAATATAACTTCATTAAATGCTGATTATA
>NW_005251847.1:0-273 GCF_000412655.1 Myotis brandtii | reverse complement strand
GACTCGATAAGATCGCTCCAGAGAGGAAGAGTGACTCCACTCACCAGTTGAGGGGCTGGAAGAGGGAAGAGTGCCCAAGGCCATCCTCCACATCCAAGCCCTTGGAGGGGGAGACAGAACTGCTGTAACTTTATAACATTCCCACTGCCCCCAGGGCTCACCAAGATCATTCTAAGACCCAGAATCTCAACCAACCTTCATGATGCGCTTGGGACCTTCTGTTCTGTGATGAGCTTAGGACAGTGATGGCAAACCTATGACACGTGTCAGAGG
>NW_005251846.1:0-273 GCF_000412655.1 Myotis brandtii | reverse complement strand
CCCGGACCCCAGACTTACCCTGCAGGCAGCTGGGACCCGTCCAGCCAGGGCCACAGTGGCACTGCCCGTGCACTGGGTCGCAGGAGGCCCCGTTGAAGCAGGAGCAGGCCTGGCTGCAGTTGTGCCCATAGGTGAGGGCTGGGCAGGCTGCAGGAGAGGGCAGTCAGGGGCCTGGGGAGACAGACCCTGGGAGGAGCAGCTGGGCCCCGGGGCCACTGTGGCCGCCGTGCCCCTCTCTGGCCTGGGCATCACTCAGGGGGACCACAAACAGGG
>NW_005251845.1:0-273 GCF_000412655.1 Myotis brandtii | reverse complement strand
ATGCAAAATAATATTGAATGTAAACTGTAATTTAAAAACATTTTTAAAGATTTAAGAAAAAATAAGTAGATGAAAAACCTTGCATAAATCTTACAGGTATTAGAATGTAGTGCATAGGGGGAAGAGGGTGGCTGTAGAGTGGTGGAAGTTGCACTCACGCCTCCCAGGCCTCAGCTTGAATTACAACTAAAATGTAGAGCAAGCCTCCTGAATCACTGCCTGAAGACTAGGTGAACAGAAGTCTTATAATCAAGGATTTACAGAAGAAGCCAC
>NW_005251844.1:0-273 GCF_000412655.1 Myotis brandtii | reverse complement strand
GAAGAAATAGTGATAGAACGACAGAATGGATTTTCCCTCTTAATGATTATTTCAAGTATGATGGGAAGTACAGAAAATATAAAAATACATATTGTTTACAAAACTGTCTGCTGGTTTCATTGGCAGGGAATTTTAAAGACCAATACATATTATGATATAAATAGGCATAAAATTGTGAATAATTTAAAAATTGAATTTAAGCCCTAGCTGGTTGGCTCAATGGATCGAGCTTCGGACTGAGGACTGAAGGATCTTGGGTTCAATTCCAGTCAA
>NW_005251843.1:0-273 GCF_000412655.1 Myotis brandtii | reverse complement strand
GATCCAGACAGAGTGGGAAGATAATTTTCCATGTCACAGGAAATTCCTCAGCTTCAACTATATAGCAAGTTTGAAAACATGCCCTCCTCCCAATACTGATCTTCATAAATGCAATAACTTTTACATATAACAAATAGCTGAATTATGCAATAGAATTATATGCTCTTTTTCTAAAAGTTAACCCATACGAGGTTGTAAAATAACACCTTATTTACTTGTATAATTCTCTTTCTCCGCATCTTGGAGTGGGCTGGACAACCTCGAAAGAATCCA
>NW_005251842.1:0-273 GCF_000412655.1 Myotis brandtii | reverse complement strand
TGCAGGCTGTGCCTTGGTCTCCTGTCGGGAAGAGGGGTGCACCCATCGTGAGGGCTCAGCAAGGGATGGGGAACAGCCTCGGCTCCCACAGGCACCCAGGGGTGCTCATGTCGTACGCGGTGGCCTCGGTGGGTCTAGGGATTCTCCCACTCCGGGGCCCCCTCTTGGACCCGCCCAGCTCACTCCAGGGGTCCAGGGGTATAGCAGGGGCCGTAAATGCCCACCCCCCTCCCCCAAGTGGCCCATCTCCCTCTGTCGCCCACGTGCCTTAAA
>NW_005251841.1:0-273 GCF_000412655.1 Myotis brandtii | reverse complement strand
TGAAGCCAGGGGTGTTTGTCTCCCACCGCTGTGTTCCCCAAACCTGGAGGGGTGCCCAACTCAGAGCACAATTGCCATTGTGGAATGAATGACAGAGGACATCCTGCGCCATCATCATCATCTTGACCTGCACTTTGTGCCGGTTCCTTCTTTATCAGAACCTGGCTTTTCCACAGAAGGAAGGCCCGCAAGAGCCACCTGATCGCAGGCATCACACTCCCACCCTCCCTCAGAGTGCCTGATGCCTTCCCACGATTAATGACCATTAACCTC
>NW_005251840.1:0-273 GCF_000412655.1 Myotis brandtii | reverse complement strand
TAGAACAGGAGGATTCTCTATAAAATAGTGATTGCATGTGACAGAAGTTTTAAGCCCTGGTTGGCAAGGAGACACCAAATGATTGCAAGAAGGTAGCGTAAGAAGGTTGTTGAAAACTTCTTTAGTCTGTAGGGTTTAAACACCTTTTTCCCCTTTTTAAAAATCTCTTCTATTTCTCCTCCTCCCCCCCTTCCTCCATTGCCTTCTTTTCAGTGACTTGATTATTCATTTATTTATTTATTCCTCACCCGAGGATATTTTTTCCATTGATTT
>NW_005251839.1:0-273 GCF_000412655.1 Myotis brandtii | reverse complement strand
TGCTCTCCAAGGTGCTACAGGGTCTGCTGGCCAGTGTTCTGGCTGAGCGCTCTGCTCAGTTCATCTTTTTTCATCTGTGCATTTCTTCAACCCAGCCTTACTAGACCTGTGGGGACCATGGAGAGGGGTCAAATTAAGATCCCTGTGGGACTCCCAAGCTGATGGGGGAGACACACTAGGCAGAGAGCCTGGAAGGATGAAAGCTGTCAACACGAGGCCCAAGGTGGCCCAGCCCAGTGGGCAGGAAAGGCTTTCTAATGCTAAGAGCTCAGG
>NW_005251838.1:0-273 GCF_000412655.1 Myotis brandtii | reverse complement strand
CAATCTCACTCCATATTTACCCAAAGAAATTGAAAACTATGTCCACACAAAGTCCCGCACATGGATGTCTTTAGCAGCTTTATTATAATTACCAAAACTTGGAAGCATCCAAGATGCCATTTCATAGGTGAATGGCCCCAGAGAGATAATCTGTCCCTTCCCCCATGTGAAGACACGCGAGAAGATGACCATCTATGAACGAGGCAGCGGGCTTTCACCAGGCACCGAATCGGTCAGCACCTTGATCTTGGACTTCCCAGCCTCCACAGCTGT
>NW_005251837.1:0-273 GCF_000412655.1 Myotis brandtii | reverse complement strand
CTTCAGTAGAGGGCTCAAGTCTCTTTCTAACTTGGCCACGCCTATTTTGCTAACCCTCACTCCCAACATTCTTCAGTCACCCATAGACACTGGTACTGGGCTGATCGCCTTGGTGAAGAGGGAAGATAATGTTCCTAGTTCAACACCAAGGTTTCCCGAGTGTGCCCTGGTCCCATGCTTTGCTCATTAGCAGCCAATGCCTGCCGTAGAGTAGGTGCACAAAAACCAGTGGCCTGACCACATCCATTTCTTACCTGTGCTATTTTGCCAGCA
>NW_005251836.1:0-273 GCF_000412655.1 Myotis brandtii | reverse complement strand
GAGATAAGAGATCCTGTAAGGCCGCCCCGGAGGCTCCACCTCGTCTCCGCGCTCCTCCTGCAGCCTGGAGAGTTCCAGGTGCCAGGGGCCGGGATGCTTTCCCAGCAAAGACGGCGACGTATTGGGATCAGCAGTCATGACGGTCTTCGCCCCCCCTGGAGCCTCTGATCAGTCAGTGATTCCTCAAGCCTCGCCTCCCTGCCCTCTGATCGCCTCCTACGGCTTCAGGCTTCACGGGGGCCAGCCCCTAGGAAAGACGCGCAGCCCAGGTGA
>NW_005251835.1:0-273 GCF_000412655.1 Myotis brandtii | reverse complement strand
GGTTTTATTATATTGGATAGTTCTTTCAACCAGGACACCAAAATATCCTAATTCGACTCCAGGAAGCAATGCTGAATGTATGCTTTGAAGGCACAGGGTACATTTGTGGACTGTGTATGTGTTTTCCCCTCTCTCTGCCCCAGATCTCTCTATCTGTGAATTAAGGGTGATAATAACCAATTCCTGGGATGGAACAATGGTTCTCAGTTGGAGACAGCTCAACTTTGTTCCCCAGAGGACATGTGGCAATGATAGTTTCAACATGCGAGTATA
>NW_005251834.1:0-273 GCF_000412655.1 Myotis brandtii | reverse complement strand
CCATCAGCGGGTCCAAGCAGCAGCTGCCGGCCCCGATTGCCACTCAGGCTTCCCCACCTCCCCCTGCTCCCAAGGGGCAATTGGGGGAGCAGCCACTGCTCAGACCTGTGGCAGGCGTGGGCCCTGATTGCTCCATGCTGTCACTGGGTGCGAATGGGGCTGGTGCTGTCAGCACATGGAAGCAGTGGTGGGAGTGGGGCTGCCAGCAGACAGGCGACCATGGGCCATGGCAGGAGGGACTGGGCGGGGGCACAGAGGATGGCCTGAGACCCG
>NW_005251833.1:0-273 GCF_000412655.1 Myotis brandtii | reverse complement strand
TGTAAAGATCAGAAGCTTAAGTTCTGTTTTCTACACAAAGCAAGACAGGATAGAGCATGGAAACCCACTGGTTGGAGATTAGAAATAGTACTGACTACCTGACAAAGCACAAGAAGGGTAGAGCCCTGTTGCTAGAGCCCTGTTGCTACAAGTGCAGGCATGTTGAGAGCTTTGAGAACCAGTCTCTACAGTTCCCTTCACAGATCCTATTCCCCCACCCCACTAATGTGCAATGTGGCCTAGAACAAGGCTGAAAGGGACCCTCAGATCAAG
>NW_005251832.1:0-273 GCF_000412655.1 Myotis brandtii | reverse complement strand
ACTTTTACTTCCTTTTATTATCTTGCTTCCCATCAAAATACAAGCTTCTTGAGAACAAATTTTATCTGTTTTGCTCGTTAATTTATTCCAAGTGTCTGGAAGAGTTCATGGCACACAGAGTATGAATTAATATCTTTTAAGTGAATGAATACATGAGTAATATGTAAGTAGAAGTGACTAAGTTATCTTTATCAGAGTACTTTGAATTGGTATTCAAAATCTGAGGAAAGCTAAAAGGAATCTGAAAGTGATCAACTTTATGAAAGAAAGAAG
>NW_005251831.1:0-273 GCF_000412655.1 Myotis brandtii | reverse complement strand
TTTTTTCAGATGTCTTATCCTTAATGTATAGAATTGCAACTGGTTTCTGTGTGTTAATTTTGTATCCTGCAAACTTTACTGAAATCATTGATTAGTTCAAACAATTTTTTTGTTGTGTCTTTGGGATTTTCTATATACAAAATTATATTATCTGCAAATAGCAACAGTTTTACTTCTTCCTTCCTGATTTGGATGTGTTTTATTTCTTTGTCTTGCTAATTGCTCTTGGCTTGGGTTTCCAGTACCATCTATAATAATAAAAGCATAATATGC
>NW_005251830.1:0-273 GCF_000412655.1 Myotis brandtii | reverse complement strand
TCACGAGCCGCAGTTTGCCGACCACTGTCCTAGAGTAAGGATTAACAACAAAAAAATAACAACAAAAATAAATGAACTTGATATCCGTGTGAAAAAGAATGGAATAGGTCCCCTACCTCACACTATACAAATAATTAATTAGAAATGAATCAAAGACCTAAATATAAGAACTTAGCCTACAAAACTATTAGAAGAAAATAAAGGCACAGAAAAGACAACCCACTGAATGGAAGAACATATTCACCGATACATCTGATAAGGGGTTAATATCCA
>NW_005251829.1:0-273 GCF_000412655.1 Myotis brandtii | reverse complement strand
TGAATTCATGAATACTGTATTCATGTATCAACATGGACATCCTCATAAACACTGCAAAGAGGGAAAAAACAAAAACCAAGTCCCAGAAGGGTACAGAGAGTATGATACTATTTTTCAGAGTTTTAAATATGTAAAACAATGCTACTTATTGTTTAGTGATATATACATGTCCAGCACAGGCATTAATTTTTTTTTGGTAAAAATTCAGGATAGTAGTAACTTCTGGAAAAGGTGATAGAGGAATGGGATTAGGGAGAGTATCAAAGGGGATTT
>NW_005251828.1:0-273 GCF_000412655.1 Myotis brandtii | reverse complement strand
AGATTACAAATGGGAACATAATTCTCAGAATTTTTGACCCTCTAAGAATATGTCCATGGACTCTTATCCCTGCCCCGTGTTGGATAAACACAGGCAGGGTGAGCCACTTAAGAGAACATTATCTTAGCACCATGCTCTATGCTTGCTGATGCTAAGACGGGAAGTGACAAAACCAGCGTCTATTGGGGAGACCTGGAAAACTGAGTAGAAAAGCTGAATTGTTTGATTCATCTTTAGATGTTTCAGTTTGAACATAATCTTAGATTTACAATA
>NW_005251827.1:0-273 GCF_000412655.1 Myotis brandtii | reverse complement strand
TACATGGTAATCCAGTGGAGTGTGGGAAAAGGTGATTATAGCCTAACTATAGAGACTTCAGAGTGAGGGGAAAAACCAGAGCCAAGTGACATGAACCAGGAGAAAATTACTGAAGGTGGTGAATCTCCAACTGGCAGGTACACACATATATGTGCATGTGTGCGCGTGCGTGCACACACATATATGTGCATGTGTGCGCATGCGTGCACACACACACACCACCCCCACATACACATACACACACACACACCATACCCCCCCACACCCACACAC
>NW_005251826.1:0-273 GCF_000412655.1 Myotis brandtii | reverse complement strand
TGATATCCAAGTTTATTTCAACTTCCACAGTTCCCCCCACTACACCCACACCCCAACCTGCTTGTGCTCTTTCTCATATCTGTAAATGCCATAGACTGATGACTCAAGCCAAAATGGATGCCATCACTATTTTTCTCTACCTTTTTACCCTCACATCTGAACTTTTTCACTGCTTCCTCAGCCTAGAAAGTGTATCCCAAGATCTTGCCATGGTCGGCTTCTTCTGACCATTCATATCTCAACCAGTGTGCCACCTGCTTAGGGAGACCTCCA
>NW_005251825.1:0-273 GCF_000412655.1 Myotis brandtii | reverse complement strand
ACACACACACACACACACACACACACACCCCTCATTTTCTGGGTAGAAATACAAAACATGTATGAGGCCACACAGGTTCCTATTGGCCTGGTCTTCCAGGGTAAATAAAATATTAAAATCAATATTCCTAGGAGAACAAAAGTGCATGGGTTTTTAATGGGAATAAAAGAAAAACAGATGAGAGGAACAAATGGCTAAGAATGGGACAGCTGCTCCATTAGAGCGATTTCCTTGGGAAGAAATGGACAGTTTCTTCAGATCTCATTTGCATCA
>NW_005251824.1:0-273 GCF_000412655.1 Myotis brandtii | reverse complement strand
CTGTTGACTCATGAGTTTGCCGACCACTGCCCTAGACCAAACATATGAAATGCAAGTGGAGCCCTGGCTCTGTGGTTAACTAGTGTTGGACAAGTTGCTCGCCCTCTCTGAGCCAAACCCAGCTTCCTCAGCTAAAGCGGGCTTTGTGCTGACTGTGTCCTGAGAGCCCTCCCTGTCTCAGTAGTTTGTGAACTTACGAGTAAGAGCATTAAGCAGTATGTTGTGGTTGCTCCAGTGTGACAGGAGCTGAGGGTTAGTAATAGATAAGGTTTT
>NW_005251823.1:0-273 GCF_000412655.1 Myotis brandtii | reverse complement strand
AAAAAAAAAAGGATTGATGATTTCCTTTAAAAAGGCTGTGTCAAAGAGGATACAAACAATTCTGTATTGCTTAGGCATTAGGAATAGATAGTTCTTCCCCAGCCCCATCTCCATCCAGAGAACCATAATCTTTTAGTGCTAGAAAAGGTACTTGTTAAATCAAGTTGGATGTTGCTGAAATCTTTTGAGATCTTTTTGTTTGAAATGGTGAACATTGCAAGTTATACCATCAAACCCACCTAAAGCAAATAGCTAGTAAATTCTTCTTATCAT
>NW_005251822.1:0-273 GCF_000412655.1 Myotis brandtii | reverse complement strand
ACAGGTGAAATAAAAGAACTTAATGAAGATAATAAAATTCAATCCCAATGCCCACATGACAACATAATAACAGATATTTGCAGCACAATACAAAAATTAACAAAATTCAAGACTCCACCTTAAAGATTTGAACCTTGATTTATTTGGGGCCTTATGCTGTAGGAACTCGGATGGGCGAAGTTGCTGGGTCAGGGTTTCCAGGCAATGTGTTTAGAGCTAACACATTTTCTGGTTTGTGTTACCTTGACTTGGCAAATGATATCTGGCAAAAAA
>NW_005251821.1:0-273 GCF_000412655.1 Myotis brandtii | reverse complement strand
AAGAGTAGTAATGGTAGTGGAAGTGATGAGAAGTGATCACATTCTGGCTGTTTTGAAGGTTTAGCAAATAAGATTCTCTGGCAGATTGAATGAGCAAAGAGAAGAGTTATGGTTGATGCCATGTTTTGACCTGAAAGTTGATGGATGATTTTTTTTTCCTGAGTTGTGGAAGACCTTGGCGGGGGATGGGTTTTGGTGAAAGACATCAAAATTCAATCTTGGACATGTTTGAGAGATCTGTTTAGATCTATCTGATTATAGATATTAAGTAGG
>NW_005251820.1:0-273 GCF_000412655.1 Myotis brandtii | reverse complement strand
AGCTTTGCTGAGAATTAACAGGTGATGAAGGAAGCAGGCTGTGAGGTTTCCATGGCAACCAGTGGCCAAATGTTCTGGTGACTAACCATCCTCATGCAGCGCAGGTCTCGGTGACTCAGCAGATGGAATAAACGAGAATGGCAAAAACAGTGCGGGCATTGGTGACAATAATTGAGTCACAGACTCTCAGAGGCAGAAGAGACTTTGAGGGGGCTTGAGGGAGCAGCTCTGCTCACATCCTGGGGAAAAGAGAGGCTCATGTTGCTGTGGCAA
>NW_005251819.1:0-273 GCF_000412655.1 Myotis brandtii | reverse complement strand
CGTCATTCCTGCTTGTTGCACTGGGCCTGCTCCGGGGTTTGCTCTGCCTCCTGGGCCTCTCTTCCACACACACCTGAGCTCCCAATTTCCTAAAGAGGCTGGAGACTGGTTCCTCCCTCCTAGCCAGCTCCTCCTCCTGCTCTAAGCCGAGCCCCCAAGGCAGCCCCAAGGACTGGGCAGGGGCTCACAACACAGCTGTGGGAAGGCTGGGGGAGGAAGGCTGGGAGAGGGGGGCGGTGGCTGAACAAGCTTTTGGGACTTTTCTGGGTCTGA
>NW_005251818.1:0-273 GCF_000412655.1 Myotis brandtii | reverse complement strand
ATTCTATAGGGGCTTGAGGAGTATGGCAAGGATTTTAGATTTTCTTCTGGACCCAATGCAAGTCCCTGGAAAGTTCCAGGAAGAAGATTGACATGATCTGGAGCAAAGGACCAATGAGCTTAAAAGTGTTTTGGAATCATTCATATCCCTGAGCATTCCTATCACCAGTTTATTTTCTAACCAACAGTCTGGGCACATGAACTGAAAAGGCTTATGTGTGCTTATGGGATCAATAGGACAGAATATCTCCAGTCAGAAATGTTTGGAGAAAAC
>NW_005251817.1:0-273 GCF_000412655.1 Myotis brandtii | reverse complement strand
GGGGGTCCCACATTTTCATTTAATGCACCAGGCCCCATAGTAAGTGGGTTTCGTTGTCAAGGGACCGACCAGCTTCAGGAAATGGCCACAGGGTGGGCCCCAGGACTGCGCCCCTGCCTTTAACCATGGTCAGTCCCCCAGAGGACTGGCCTCCTCCCTAAATCTTCCCCTGCCCACCTTACCCAGGACCCCCAGCTCAGAAACCCCCCTGGCTCTCCTCCCTGATGCAGGGTTGGGGGGTGGGGGGTGGGCGGCACAGGGGATGAGCAGCTT
>NW_005251816.1:0-273 GCF_000412655.1 Myotis brandtii | reverse complement strand
TTTTTTATTTTCATGCTCTATAAAATATTTATTAAATTAAAAACAAGTCATCTTTAAACCTATTTGTGGGAAAAGGGGCACCATTCTCCTAGAACTTTATAAACATTCTCAAATACAGGAAAAATATATTGAGCACCTGCTACCAGTATGTGCCAGACACATTCTAAGCTCTGAAGGACACAGGCAAAACAATAAATACACAGTGCTCATACTCACACAACTTACAGTCTAGTAAGAAAGTAGGCATTTGATAGATAAACAGCTATGAGAAAG
>NW_005251815.1:0-273 GCF_000412655.1 Myotis brandtii | reverse complement strand
AAGTGGGATGGTTGGGTCATATGGTAGCTTTCTTTTCATTTACACCTGCATAGGATATAATATTCCATTCCTTAACTTTTAGTCTATGTGTGTTCTTACTTCTGAAGTGAGTCTTTTGTAGGCAGCATATAGATTCGTCTTATTTTTTTAATTCACTCAGCCACTTTGTGTCTTTTGATTGGAGAAATAGTCCATTTACATTTAGAGTAAATATTAGTAGGTATGCACTTATTGCCAGTTTGTTCATTGTTTTTGTCATTCCTCTCTCTCTCT
>NW_005251814.1:0-273 GCF_000412655.1 Myotis brandtii | reverse complement strand
AGCCACATGTGGTTTGCGAGCCGCGGTTTGCCAACCAGGGTTCTAGACCACTGAGTCTGGGAGCTGCCTGACAGTGGGCCTCAGCTAAGTCTGTCTCCGCGGCCCGAGCTGAGCCTGGCGGAGCCTCAGGGTTGAGAGGGCAGACTGAGTCAGGGACAAGAAAGAGATTGCAAGCACTTAACGTGGTTCAGGTTCAGACTTTCTGGCACGTCTGTGATGATTCCAACAGCAAAGGCTTTGGAGCCGAGTGACATGGATTCTAATGCTACCTCG
>NW_005251813.1:0-273 GCF_000412655.1 Myotis brandtii | reverse complement strand
CACTCCACACTCACACTCCAAACACACAAGATGACATGGGGGCCCTGGGGACTCCATACGTCTGAGTTCCTCCTCGTCCTGTCTGACCCCTGCAATACTAACTGATCCCTGCTCTTGCTCTGTGCTTTTTCTATGTTTATGTGTTGGTTCACCCACTTCCCCTGCTTATTAACCTGTTCTTTATACCACCTCATCTCTTACCCATCAGGTATATAAGGGTCACAAACACAAATGTCTTCAGAAAAGGAGCTCATATTGTACACCTATGCACTG
>NW_005251812.1:0-273 GCF_000412655.1 Myotis brandtii | reverse complement strand
GCTCCCTCGGGAGGTTCATCCAGTTTCTGGTGGATGCTGGCAGTCCTTGGCTTCTGGCCGCATCTCTCTGACCTCTGCTTGCACCTTCACATGGCCTGCTGTGTGTGTGTGTGTGCGCGCGTGTGCGTGTGCAACCTACCTTTGCCTTCCTCTCACCAGGATACACATGATGACAGTGTGGGTCCTCATCTCAAAATCCTCAATTTTATCTCACCTATAAGCGTCTTCTTTACCAATAAGATAACATTGACTGCGTGCAGGGGTCAGGAGGTG
>NW_005251811.1:0-273 GCF_000412655.1 Myotis brandtii | reverse complement strand
GGAATTGCACCCTCTGGTCAAGATGTGCCCAGCCCAGCCAAAGGGCCTGGGGAGCCCTTATCCTGGATTCTGCTCAAGCTCACCCATCGAAGGTAAGGGGTGGGGATGAGAAGCTGACGAGTGGGTATCCTTTCTCACTCTTTTCCACCCACCAGATCAATGAACTTATTACCTTAAAGTGCCTGTCTTAACCCTACATAATTCTGTTCAACCGCAGAAGTGGGTCTTGGATTGAAATCCAATTACACAGCCCAGTACTGCATATAAGCATAA
>NW_005251810.1:0-273 GCF_000412655.1 Myotis brandtii | reverse complement strand
CAATGGGAAAATATCCTCGGGGGAGGATTTAAAAAAATAAAAATAAAAAAATAAAGTGGGGAGTGATCTGATCTTATCAGGAGATTCGTTCTCTAGTGAACATTTTAATGAGATCCAAGTGAAAGGTGTGCTTATTTATTGAAAATATCAGTGGTAAAGCTGCGTCATTTCCCAACGTCTGTGTGTCTGTGTAAATACATAAATATAGATGTGGCTTTTAAACTTCAACTTTTATTCAGTTCACTTCCCAGGATGTCCCATGAGACACACTTG
>NW_005251809.1:0-273 GCF_000412655.1 Myotis brandtii | reverse complement strand
ATTTCTTCTAAGAGATCAGGTCTTGCATACAAATGTAGGGGCTGGTAACCATAACTACTTAAAAACTGGAGATCATTTTCCTCATCCCCTATCTAAGCTAGATATTCTCTGTTTATCCCCCCAGATCCTCTCTTCACCTTCTCCACCCTTCTCTGTGCCCCAGGACCCTGACATCCGTGGACCACATCAGCAGGCTTCCTTTCTTTCTGGCTTCCAGGCAGGTTCAGCCAGTGGGAGGCAGTGGAGGAGATCAGAGGGCGAGAGGGGGAAGGG
>NW_005251808.1:0-273 GCF_000412655.1 Myotis brandtii | reverse complement strand
TGCTGGCAGCCCTGCTCCCACCACCGCCACTCCCACATGCTGATAGCGCCGGCCCTGCTCACACCCTCTGAAGGCGCAGAGCAATTGGGGTTGGCGCCAGCAGTGGGTGCAAGTGGGGTCAGCGCCCTCAGTGGGTATGAGCAGTGGCTGCTGTCCTGATCACCCCTCAGGAGCAGATGGGGGTGGAGAAGCCCTTAGGGGTGATCAGGGCCAGCAGTCTCTGCTCACACCTGCTTCTGGCACCGAGCAATTGGAACTAGCAGCTGTGTGAGC
>NW_005251807.1:0-273 GCF_000412655.1 Myotis brandtii | reverse complement strand
CCCCCCCCCCCCCCCCCCCACTCCCAGCCTCCATCTCCCTCATCCTGCACAGCTTCTCCCGCTGAGGTCGGCACCAAGGGCGTCAGGACACGCTATGTGAGCAACATCGGCCTGGCTCCCCTGACCCCGGGTGCTCTTCTAAGAGGGGTCCTTGGCTTTGCCCTCTTAGGGAACCCCCTCATGCTCCGAGGCCCAGTCCATGACCCACGCTCTGGTGCTGAAATCCTCCTCAGCTCTCTCTGCCTTTGCAGGCATGCCCACCCCCTTCTCTCC
>NW_005251806.1:0-273 GCF_000412655.1 Myotis brandtii | reverse complement strand
GCAGTCAGACATCCCTCTTGCAATCTGGGACCCATCGGGGGATGTAGCAGTACGCCAAATGGCAGGCAGCCAAGGAGGAGCCCAAATAGGTGCCGGGCACCGCGCTGCTAGCACTCATCCCAGCCCACTGTGCCTGCTGCTGCCGCTTGGTAGTGCTACTGCACAGTCGGGAGAAGCTTCCACCGTGGCAACTGCGCTCGCCAGGTGTGAACCCGGCTTCTAGCTGAGCAGTGCTACCCCTGTGGAAGCACACTGACCACCAGGGAGCAGCCC
>NW_005251805.1:0-273 GCF_000412655.1 Myotis brandtii | reverse complement strand
TTCAAGGGCTGAACATCACTGTTTTCTCCGCTCTGCCTGCTGACTCCCTTGAAAATGACAGAAGCGAGTAAGCCAGTCAGAGAAAGACAAAGGCCATATGATTTCACTCATCTGTGGAAGCTAATGAACAAAACAAACTAATGAACAAAATAGAAACAGACTCACAGATAGAAAACAGACTGGCAGCTGTCAGAGGGGAGGGAGGTTGGGGGGCTGAGTGAAAAAAGTGAAGAGATTAAAAACAAATTTCATAAACACAGACAACACTATGGT
>NW_005251804.1:0-273 GCF_000412655.1 Myotis brandtii | reverse complement strand
CCAGGCAGAGGGAATAGCAAGCACAAGGGTCTTGGGGCAAAACTATGTGGTTATTAGGTGAACAATGGGGAAGTCAGAAGTCACTGGAGTGAGAGGGGAAGTGATGGGAGAGAGTAACCGAAGCCAGGCTGCGTAAGGGCTTCCAGACCAGGGTGAGGTGGGAACCACTGGAGCATCTGGGCAGAGGAGGGCCACAATCGGACTTCCCGTGTTATTCCGCAATGTGGCTGTGTGCATGCCTATCTCCCCTCTAGACTGTGAGCTTCTCAAACA
>NW_005251803.1:0-273 GCF_000412655.1 Myotis brandtii | reverse complement strand
GAGGTATAGGGTACACTGAGGCAACATGCTGCTTGACTGAGAGATTTTAGGAACGTCTGAAGCACGAGTGAAGATAGGCCATTATATGGAAAAGCCACTGGAAACAACTTGGATGGGCTTGATGAAAGTTGGGTGGGTCAGGGCCTCAGGGAATCACCAGGGAGGGGCAAACAGTGATAGCCAGGTTGATGAAGTCTCAGATATGGTGCCTACCAGCCAGCTCTGTGGGTGAAGGGCTCAGAAAATGAACAATGGCCTCTGCCAGCACTTTTT
>NW_005251802.1:0-273 GCF_000412655.1 Myotis brandtii | reverse complement strand
AGCTTATCCCCTTTATTGATTTCCCCCTCTCCCTTCACTGCCAAATTTCTTTAAAGACTAGTCTATAATGCCTTCCCCAGCTCCACCTCCATTCACTTGTCAACCCACTAAAATTTGAAGTCCTTCACTACCACTCCAATAAAACTGCTAGTGCCAAAGTTCTCCAGAAAAAGCTGATGATTTTATGGGCCTTTTCTAGATTCATTCATACTGAACATTTCTGTGACATTTGACGCTGGAAAATTCCCTCCTCTTTCCTTTATGCAAAAAAAA
>NW_005251801.1:0-273 GCF_000412655.1 Myotis brandtii | reverse complement strand
CTTTGGTCCAGACACAATGTGCTTGCTGTTCCTTTAGGGGAGGAAAAACTTCTCCTCGACCCTCTTAGGATCCCTGACTGGGTCTGAAAATTAAACTGACAAAGACAGATTAACCGAAGGAAATCATACAAATGTATTCAATATAATTTTGATGTGACTTGGGAGCCTTTATAAGGAAAGAAAGGCCTGAAGAAATAGCTAAGCATGAGTATATTTATACTAGGTTTGATGAAGACTAGACAGTTGAGGAGAATATGATAGTTCAGAGAGTAT
>NW_005251800.1:0-273 GCF_000412655.1 Myotis brandtii | reverse complement strand
AAATGAAATTTACAGAAGACCAAGAATAAAAATCAAGCCAAAGTTAAAAATCATCATCATTTAATGAACATGAGGGAGGCAAGGATACATCTGAAATTTTATTTAAAACTGTTTAATTTTTAAACATTTTATTAGTCAAATTTTAATAAGGCCAAAGAAACAGTTTTTGGAACTGTCAGCTCTTAACTCGCTCCTGCTGTCATCGCACCATTTGGGGTATTAAGTCAACATTCCCTTCAACTGGCACTCTGAATAACATCCCTAGTCTTTTTT
>NW_005251799.1:0-273 GCF_000412655.1 Myotis brandtii | reverse complement strand
TGCTTGAAATATGGATGTATAGAATTCACAGTAATACTTTTAATTTCCATGCCCCTTTTAACATTTAAAAAATAGAATGGATGGAAAAATCTATCCTTTTAGGTCCACAGTGTCTCTAAAGATGCAGGGATTTTTAACTGTGGAAGAACTGACTTGATGTTGGACAACTTTGGTTTTAGCCAGGCCTTTAATTACTTGACTTTGGACAGCTTGCCTTTGGAGTCTGTTTTATTATTATAGACTAGAAACAATAATATTATATATAAAATGGGA
>NW_005251798.1:0-273 GCF_000412655.1 Myotis brandtii | reverse complement strand
ATGGACAACTAAGGGCTGTACTCGCCGTGTCAGGACATCTGGACCCCGCCCACCGAGCTGAGATGAGCCCCTGCCTTCAGAGGTGGCGGCCTGTGAAATTGGCACGAGAAGGCCTGACCGTCTCAGCTTCCTCCTGCAGGAAGCAGCAAACACAGTCCTGCCTTTTCTTTCTCTTTCTTCCCCCTTTTCTCTCTTCCCATCAAGTCCAGAGTGACCGGGCATGAGAGCGCCACACCCCCAGCCGCTGGCTGGCATGGGGTGGCGTGCTGGCCA
>NW_005251797.1:0-273 GCF_000412655.1 Myotis brandtii | reverse complement strand
ACAATATAAATTTTTAATATAATTATACCAATGTTCCGTTGTATATTGGCTTTATATCTTCACTATTTTTGTGATATAAATTATTCATCTGTAATTTTTTTACTGCCAAGTTTTGCATTAAACATTTTCAGGATATTTTGGAGCAGTACAGTTTAGATTCTGATATTCCTGTATGCAAGTAAAAAAGAAACACGACTGGCACTGTCTATTTTTTAGTTTTTCAGTTATAGTTTACTTTGAATATTATTCTCTGTTAGTTTCAGATGCACAGAA
>NW_005251796.1:0-273 GCF_000412655.1 Myotis brandtii | reverse complement strand
GGAGAGGGAGGGAGAGAGACACATCAATCTGTTGCCTCCTGTACCCGCCCTGACTGGGGATTGAACCTGAAGCCTTTGGGTGCATGGACACACCCAACTCACTGAGCCACACCGGCCAGGGCTCAGCTGTGTGGACTCTTCATATATTTTGGAGATCAACCCCTCATCAGTCCATGACCTGCAAATGTTTTCTCACACACAGTTTTAAAACATCTGCCCGCGCCCAC
The DNA here is from genome assembly GCF_000412655.1 of Myotis brandtii. Classification (NCBI taxonomy): domain Eukaryota; kingdom Metazoa; phylum Chordata; class Mammalia; order Chiroptera; family Vespertilionidae; genus Myotis; species Myotis brandtii. The sequence continues at coordinate 46 of NW_005251796.1, read as the reverse complement.
TTCGGTTTCCCTTTCTCGGGGTAAGTTGACACCCCTGGTCCTGACA
>NW_005251795.1:0-273 GCF_000412655.1 Myotis brandtii | reverse complement strand
TTTAAAGTAACCAGAACATTCTCTGTGGGTGTGTCTCGCACACGGGCGCACGCCCACACGCACACACACGCACACACACACACGCCCACCTGCCCACACACATGCCCACGCACACACGCACACACATGCCCACACACGCACACACACGCACACATGCCCACGCACACACGCACACACACACACGCACACATGCCCGCACACACACACATGCCCACGCACACACGCACACACACGCCCACACACGCACACACACGCACACACACGCACGCACAC
>NW_005251794.1:0-273 GCF_000412655.1 Myotis brandtii | reverse complement strand
TCCCCTCTACCTCAGGGGTCACTTGGAAATGAGGTGACGCCGTCAGCCGGTGCCCACCCCGGGGCGTGGTACAACAGGACGTGTTCTGGTGGCGTCAGGGTGGCTTTTGTCATCGGTGTCACAGGCAAACCGATGTGCTGTCGCCGAGCCTGACGGAGAGCTTTCTCCCTCCCTCCAAGGGGTTGATGTCGTGTCTTTGAGAACCGAGGGTGAGTCAGCCGGGGTGTTTCCTGGGATGAAAATGCTTCTCATGAGGTCTCCCTTCTGATGACC
>NW_005251793.1:0-273 GCF_000412655.1 Myotis brandtii | reverse complement strand
CTCCTGAGGGCCAGGCGTGCCTGACGAGTGGGCCCACCTCTTCTCAGGGGTCAACTAGTTTGCTCCGTTGCAAGGTCAAACTCTAACACTGACCTGGCTAGACGCCCCACAAATATCTGACCTGGCTCTTCGTGTGGGAATAAAGGAGAACTCTTGACAGTATGTTACAAATTCACCACGAACGATTAGAAGCACAATGTAACACGGAACCAGACTGGTGGGTCTGAGAACTCTGATTCTTGGATTTGGAAACCATCATCGAATCCGTCTCTT
>NW_005251792.1:0-273 GCF_000412655.1 Myotis brandtii | reverse complement strand
TGAGCAGGACCTGTTGGAACTTTGAGCTGTGACATCCCCAACCATAGCTCCTGAGGAAGCATTTCACTCCTCCTGGACCCTACCACTACTGGGGAGTAAGTCGTCTCTCTCTCTTTCCCACTTCGGCCCTCCTTGGCTTCCACCTGGCCACTCTGCTGGTTTCTTTGGCCTCTGAGGCTGCTTCTGCACCTTCATCTCCATCACTCCTGCTCTCTCTGTGTGTCCTGGGAATGCACGGACAACTTGAGAGGAATTACAGATAAATGAAGTAAC
>NW_005251791.1:0-273 GCF_000412655.1 Myotis brandtii | reverse complement strand
CTGTGGATTCCTGAAAGGAGTCTGATTATGAGGAAATGCCATGCCTAAATAAGGGGACACTGCCAGGTGATTGTTCGATACTCTCCAGGGATGTTGGGGCCATGGAAGACCAGGAATGACTTGAAATGATTCCAAATGAGCTATCACCAAAAAGACAGGACAGTGAAGAATCTTGACTTTGATCCTAGGCCAGAAAAATAACATTGGGGGCAATTGGCAAGACCTAAAGTGGTCTGTAGATTAGATAATATTATTGTGCACATGTTGATTTCC
>NW_005251790.1:0-273 GCF_000412655.1 Myotis brandtii | reverse complement strand
ATTCATCGGGGTGGAAGGCTGCCCCTGGAATGTCTCATCTCCATTCATCCCACCGTGGGAGAAGTCCAATCTTGTCTTCATCAAGCCAAAACCAAGGCCAAGACCAAAAAGTTCAGCAGCCTCAGTCCCTGTCCAGGTAGCTTCGAGTTCTTCCAGGCTGCGACCCCTTGCTGTGCTGCTGTGCTCGGGCTCCCGCTTGGAGCCTACGTTTGGAGTCTGCGTGGCTACTGGCTACAGGGCTGCTAGGGCCACATGGTTGCTATGGAGAGAGGA
>NW_005251789.1:0-273 GCF_000412655.1 Myotis brandtii | reverse complement strand
ATTGGGATTGCTCTCCTCTGCTCTCTGCCTTTTTCATGAAAGTCTCGTGCCTAAGCTAGCCTGACCAAACCCCTCCTGAATCAGCCAGGGGGTGACTGACTGCCCCGACATGTGAGTCCAGATGAGACCTGAAGAAATGCCCAGCAAGCGCAATGTACATCACCAGCCTACAGATTCGTGAGCTAAATAAATACGATTTTAAAGCGTGGAGATTACAGTGATTTATTACACAGCAATAGATAACTGATATAAAAATTGGTGCCAACACAAAAA
>NW_005251788.1:0-273 GCF_000412655.1 Myotis brandtii | reverse complement strand
ACTTGAGACCATCTGGATGGCATAAGTGACTGAACCCAGTTAAGGCCTCTAAATAAATATAAGGTTCTGGCAGGTGGATGGGGAGATCTACTCATTTTGCATTCACCCAAGTTTCCTTGCTTATTAAACCTGACATCTACCAATATGGAGTGGTCAGCCCCTATTCCCCATCTTTCTTGCCCTCCACATGCTGGGGCCAATTTCCAAGACCACAATGTTATAACAATTGATTAGATGAGACATGACAGTTAGGTTGGGACCTACACATGCTGA
>NW_005251787.1:0-273 GCF_000412655.1 Myotis brandtii | reverse complement strand
GCGAACAGTGAATTTAAAACACTTGCTGTGTCCAGAAGCCGCGTTCTCTGGGGCGTGTCAAGATGCCCATGCACTTGAACGACGGTCCTCTTTTGCAGTTGTGACCATCCGGATCACCTTGGACTGGGATCTGCATTTAGTGGAGCAAGTGACCCGACCCACCCAGGCGGGGAGTGGCTGCCTGAGGCAGGGAAGGTTCTAGAATCCGGTGTGTCACACCCAGGTCAAGCCTGTGTCCAAAAGACATTTGTTTCTCCCCACACTGGATGCCTT
>NW_005251786.1:0-273 GCF_000412655.1 Myotis brandtii | reverse complement strand
CCTTTGAATCTTGGGTCTGCTACTTACCAGTTGTGTGACTTTAGATAGCTTTCTCAATCTGTCTGAAATTTAGTTTCCACGTTAAAAATGGGGATATGAAAAATCTCATAAAGTTATTGTGAAGACTAAGAAATAATAACTTTAATTCCTTTGACCACTGACTGTGTGCATGTGTGTGAGTCCATATATATATAGATCATGTATCCATATATGTATACATATACACGTATAGTCATACTCATATATATATTCACATACACATACACATATGCA
>NW_005251785.1:0-273 GCF_000412655.1 Myotis brandtii | reverse complement strand
GAGACATGTTTGGTTGTCACGACTGTGGGAGTATCACTGGTATCTAGAGGGTAGAGGCCAGTGATGCTGCTAAACATCCTACAATGCACAGTACTGTCTTCCACAGCAAAGAATGATCTGATCCATGCTGCTAACAGTGCTGCTATTGGCAAACACTGAGTAAGAGAAAAAGAACCAATGTATATTACTCAGGAAAGGCTGGGTTAGGGTTATAAAAAGGATCCCCCAAACCTTATTGACTTAGCAGTGGTTCTCAACCTTCTGGCCCTTTAA
>NW_005251784.1:0-273 GCF_000412655.1 Myotis brandtii | reverse complement strand
GTTAGTCCGCACAAAGAGAATGTACCACGATCGCCACCGAATGCTATTTCAACTTTATCATGCAATCCCAGGAAGTCATGACCAAGTAAAATATCTGTGCACAAATTCCGCATGACGGAAAGTTTGATATTGTTGTAAAAATTACCACCATAGTGGATCGTCACAATACAAAACCCGGTGATGACACAAGATAAAGATGTTGAAGCCATCGTAATTTTGGAGTCACATTGAAATACTTTCCAGTTATTTGAGTTCACGACTGAATGAGATACA
>NW_005251783.1:0-273 GCF_000412655.1 Myotis brandtii | reverse complement strand
TATAATGTTAACATGCATTTCTAGCAATTTACCTGAGACTTATTCATTTTGTCCTTATGACTTGGTACTTTCTGTTTCTATACCTTTCATACCTTACCAGTTACAAGCTTATCTTACTTCACTTTTATTTTAGCATGAATTTCTTTAAATTCAAATCCCCCTGTTTCACTCTTAGAATTAGAAAGATAAAATGTCTAAAAATACATAATCATAACTTCTAGACCTATCTGATTCCGTGCTATCTTATATCTTAACCCAAAGATAAATCCCACT
>NW_005251782.1:0-273 GCF_000412655.1 Myotis brandtii | reverse complement strand
CCAGTTCCCACAGCCCCGCGGGGCCCCCTGGTGGTGGTGAGTGAGCACTCCCACGGGGCCGTGCCTGTATACGTCTCTGTGTGCGAGTGTGTGTGTGCGCGTGTGCGTGTGTGTGTATGTGTGGTGTGTACGTGTGCATGTGGTGTGTGCATGTGGTGTGTGTGTGCATGTGTGTGCATGAGGACAGCATGTGTGTGTGATGTGTGCATGTGTGTGTGGTGTGTGTGTGCGTGTGCATGTGTGTGATGTGTGTGTGTGTGTGTGTGTGTGTGT
>NW_005251781.1:0-273 GCF_000412655.1 Myotis brandtii | reverse complement strand
GGCCATTTGTAAGCTTCCCACCACAGGAGGACAAAGACCAGGACACACTTGCTGGGCACCAGGAGTCAGACCAAATAAGAAATTAAAACTGTCCTAAAGGCACCTGTTTGCACACCCGCATTCCATCCACACTCCAAACCCACCAGCTCAGCCCCCAGACCCACTGATGACAAGAGCTTCCTGCCAGTGACTGCCTATAAGGATGAAACCCCAGCTCCTGGGGGCTGCCATCATCGACCCAATGTCCCCTTGGCTCTGTGCTGTGCAGCCCTT
>NW_005251780.1:0-273 GCF_000412655.1 Myotis brandtii | reverse complement strand
ATGGTTAGAAATATAGTTTGCCCTAATATACCTCATCGCAAGATGTACCCAATAGCGCCGACATGTGTATCAACTGCACCAAAGAGCCTTCGTGTCTATTTCAGAATAACGTGCTGCTGTTTTCCATGTTACCATTGTCTCCCCCGTTTGACCCTAAGCTCCTAAGTAAAGGGAACATGCATTTCAACCATGTGCACTGTGGAGTGGAGAAGTTGACTGAGAAAAGCTCTCTCTCATAGTTCATGGCCCATGTGAGTGTGGAGACAGAGGCTG
>NW_005251779.1:0-273 GCF_000412655.1 Myotis brandtii | reverse complement strand
CTGGTGCACGAATTCGTGTACCAGGCCTCTAGTTTTACTATAAAACAGTAAGTAGGAATGAAATTTAAAATATCTTTTATACTAAGAGACAACTTGAAAAGATACTAATGGTTTATTTAAGATTTTACGGCAAAGTAAATTTACTTCATCTTATCCTCTCTCTGAACTGTGTATTTTTCTTGCTGAAGGTACCAACGCTGTTGAAACATCCATTGACCATCAGCAGTATGAAGGCATTGTCTTAAGTTCTTCATCTCCTTTGACAGATTTGGT
>NW_005251778.1:0-273 GCF_000412655.1 Myotis brandtii | reverse complement strand
TAAATATAGTAATTTGTGTAAATCACTTGCATATTCAGTTAGTTGACCTTTTGTGACTAGATCAATAGTCTCAAGGTGATCATTAACTATCAGCCTCATTTTCTGGATATCAAATTAGCTTTCCAATCACTTAATATTTTTTAATATATTTTATATTGATTTCAGAGAATTTTTGATTGGCTGCTTCCTGCATGTCCCCCATTAATATTTGTTTTTAACTCTTAGAAAATTAATCCAAGAAAATGAAGGCCTGTTGTATTTTGATGCCTGCTA
>NW_005251777.1:0-273 GCF_000412655.1 Myotis brandtii | reverse complement strand
GGAACATTTCATGAAAAGGTTTCTAGATGGAAATGGTAACTATGAATTTATGCATTCAACTTGTTTATGAGGCCATGTTGCCATTTAGCCAAATTCTCAAACTTGGGGAACACATTTTAAGGAAATAAAGAAGAGTAACGATAGAAGCTGGATGCACATAAGTGGTTACTGCTCTGTTAATTTAATTTGCCACCCAATGGCCTTTCTATTCTCACCAGGACCACTTTGGGGATTGCTATGGTTGCAAAGGCATATTGTTTAAGAAACAGTTTG
>NW_005251776.1:0-273 GCF_000412655.1 Myotis brandtii | reverse complement strand
TTCACTGTTTTCATTTTTATTTTTTTTAACCTCACTTGAGGATATTTTTTCCATTGATACTTGGAGAGAGTAGAAGGGAAGTGGGGGGGGGGGATCAATGTGAGAGACACATCGATTGGTTGCCATCCTGTGCACACCGACCAGGGCCAGGGATGAACCTGATCGCTGTATTTGAAGTTCCATTTCCTGAGAGGCTAGTGTGAGTTTCTGCCACAATGAACGCTTCTACCGTCTCTGGGTCTGTGTGAATTCACTGCAAATTGTGTTCTACCC
>NW_005251775.1:0-273 GCF_000412655.1 Myotis brandtii | reverse complement strand
GATGAGAGAAATGAGAGGTGGGTGAGTAGAGTCTACTCACCCTGAGCCCAACCTCTGAAGCCCTTTCGGACCCTGGGAACCCAGTGGGAGGTTGTAGATGAAAAGGGAGTTCTATGGAAGGTACCCTCACAGGGTGACCTGATCATAAATTCCCAACTGAGCAGGTCATAGTCGGTAGTCACACCCCAGGCATATGTGTTTTGAGAAAAGGCTTCTCTTTGCCTTTAGCAAGCTCTGTCCATTGTTTCTGTGCATCTGGGTTAACACACCTTT
>NW_005251774.1:0-273 GCF_000412655.1 Myotis brandtii | reverse complement strand
CATTGATGTTTCTCTCTCCAAATGAAACATTTTAAGACTCAATCCCACCACTGCGTCATCGAAGATAAAAATCGGGTGCAAACCTTGCTGTACTTATTTTCCCGGCTGCTTCTCCCTCGGCCGGGGCCTCTGGGAGACTACTTGAGCCAAACCCAGCAAATCCCGGTTCAGACCAGATCCGAGCTGGCTGGGCGTTGTTGGACAAGACACAGTGCCTCCGAGCCTCCGTTTCTTGATAAGGTTCAATGGCCGATTCTGAAACCACTCTGACCT
>NW_005251773.1:0-273 GCF_000412655.1 Myotis brandtii | reverse complement strand
GGCTCAGAGAGCTCCTCGTAACTGTGCATGGAGTCGCTGTAGGATTCCCGGGAACCCAGGGGTGGTGGGCGAACAGAATACTGGTGGACCGAAGCATTGGGCTGGGATGTAGTGTAATAAGGTGGTGGGATGCTGTTGCTTGTCTCGCTGCGATAGTCACTGTCACGATCGTCCACCGCACTGTCAGGGTCATCATCTGGAACAGAGAGGAGGTAAGGGGAGAGAGTGAGGAGGGGAGGGAGGGGGAGAGAGAACGAGAGAGAATGAGAGAGA
>NW_005251772.1:0-273 GCF_000412655.1 Myotis brandtii | reverse complement strand
CACCACCCCACCCCGACATGGACAGGAACCTCTCACACAACATCAACAAAACACAAATTGAGTTCTCATGGATATGTACCTGGAAACTTAGCAGTTCAGACTCGGGCACCAGATGCACAATTGTGATCAGCAGTGTTTTTCTATGGCATTAATAATACTTCACAAACATAATGGCTGAATTACTGCCTGTAATATGCATATACCATAATTTGGCTGGTGAATCCTCTGCTCTTGGGCATCTAGGTTGCTTCTGTTGCTTGCTAATTTAAATTG
>NW_005251771.1:0-273 GCF_000412655.1 Myotis brandtii | reverse complement strand
TATAATAAAAGCCTGATATGCAAATTGTCCCCTGGGGCGGTGGTTCGACCAGGAGTTCTACCTGGAGACTGGGAGTTCAGCCGTTCACTATGACATGCACTGACCACCAGGGGGCATGGAACATGGCGGGCTTCAGCGAAGCTGCCCTAGGAGCGGGAGTCAGCGGAGGCGCTGCCGGTCCCGATGGGCCCAGATGGGCCCCGGCGAGATGGTGGAGCAGGTGAGTGAGGGGGCAGGATGGTGGAGCAGGTGAGAGCCATCTGCGGGCAGATC
>NW_005251770.1:0-273 GCF_000412655.1 Myotis brandtii | reverse complement strand
ATATGTCCATCCAAACACTGGAATATTATTCGGCTATAAAAAGGAGCGATGCACTGACACCTGCTACAAAGACCACGTAATATGTGATTCCATTTATGTGAAATGTGAACAGACAAATCCACAGAGAAAAAAAGTGGGTTAGTGGTTGCCAAGGGCTGAGGGAGGTGGGGAGTGATAGTTTAATAGGGATGGGGTTCCTTTTAGACTGATGAAAAGGTTCTGGAATTAGACGGTGGTGATGGTAGCACAACTCTGTAAATGTTCTAAAAGCCA
>NW_005251769.1:0-273 GCF_000412655.1 Myotis brandtii | reverse complement strand
GCAGGAGCGCCACTCAGCTCACCAACCCGGCAGATGCTGGGCTCGTGGCTGGCAAGTGCAGCTGCAGTGGCACGAGCCTCTCCTGCCTCCGTGGCAGCGCTACCTAGTGTCAGTGGAGGCAGGCACCATGGGGCCAGGATGAGCGGGAGCTGTGCCCAGCCCAGGCATGGGCTCCTCCCGGCCACCTGCAGCTTCATGCACTACTGCATCCCTCGGGGGATGTCAGATTGCAGGTTCCAAAACCGGCAGTCCAACATCCCCCAAGGGGTCCCG
>NW_005251768.1:0-273 GCF_000412655.1 Myotis brandtii | reverse complement strand
CTATGGCCCAGGGATCCCAGGAACCATAAGCCCAGAGCTTGCTTTCCAATAAAATTTTTTTTTTTTTGAAAAAAATGTGGCTGGACACCGTCGCCCTGGAAAGAGCGGCTCCAGGAGGGAAAAGCCTCCCCAAACCCTCCTGGTCCAGCTGGTGCACTGTGAAGGACCATGTGCTGACAATGGCTGTGCTCCCCACCCTACTTCCCCTTGGTCTCATGGCTCGTGGCAACTAACCGGTGATGTGCAGGAAGTGCAGCCCCTCCAACTCAAAAG
>NW_005251767.1:0-273 GCF_000412655.1 Myotis brandtii | reverse complement strand
CAGTGAGAAGGATGGGGGTTGGACAGTGTGATCCAGGTAAAGATCAGTCCTGCCCAACTCAAGCATAGGGAAGGTGTTTCTTCCCCCATCTGCAGAGTAGCTGATACTGCCCTGCCCTGCTGAAACCTGAGGCAAGGAGGAATGACTCTGGGCTTGAAATCTGTGCCCATGTGGCTGTTCTGGTGGCACAGGGGGCTCAGACAGACTCAGACATTTGGCCTATCAGAGCCTAAGCGGAGGCCACTCCCAGTGGGGGTAGTCTGAAATATTGGA
>NW_005251766.1:0-273 GCF_000412655.1 Myotis brandtii | reverse complement strand
GGATGAATGGACTCCTGCTGATATTCACAGGAGTGACATTGGGCGGCTCCTTCTTTAGCTGAGACTCAGTTACTCCAGGCACACCTACACCTGGATTGCAGCCCATGGGAAACCCTGAAGGAAAAGACCCTCCCGCTTGAGAGCCATCTGCAGTTGAGTCCTAAGCTACTATGGAAACATGGAAGACTTTCTCAGCCCTGCTTCGGGTAAAAACATTCCGCTGCTCCAATCCAAGAATGTCTACTTTGTCTGGTCACTGATAGAGGTTCTGGA
>NW_005251765.1:0-273 GCF_000412655.1 Myotis brandtii | reverse complement strand
GAATGGTGATGACTAAGTCCTGAAGTACAAGAAAGTGAAAAAAGGGAAGGCAATGAAGTGTCCACCTTATTTTCAAATGAAACAACACTCTTTCCAATAAATACAGTCCCTTCAGTAATACACATACAGGGTGTCCCACAAGTCTGAGTGCAGGTTTCAGTAACTTAGAAGACACATGCTACACATATGTAGTAAAATAGTATTTGAAAGTTTCATTATATACATTTCTTTTTAAAATGTTTACTAAGACATAAACTTAAAATCAAGTATTTT
>NW_005251764.1:0-273 GCF_000412655.1 Myotis brandtii | reverse complement strand
ATTAAAAAAAAGGTAAGAGCTATCAAGGCTGCCTTAGAGATACATAAATATTACCTATGATGGGGTAGGTACTCTGCAAATATACTCTGAAGATACAGCTTAAGAAAATAAAATCTTAAAACAGCCTGAAAATAGAATTTTCCAAAAGATATTGATAACTCCACTCACCCTTCATTAAATGAACTCCTTGATTGTAGTTTTTGAGAACTACCTGAGGCATAAAACCGTTTGATATCTAGAAAGAGTAAAAGATTTGTATATTGTCTTGCCTCA
>NW_005251763.1:0-273 GCF_000412655.1 Myotis brandtii | reverse complement strand
ACTTCATGCAGGAAAGATTTCACAAAACGAGTCCAGGCGATTGTTAGAAGATGTGCTTTAAAACTGAGGACTGAAACAAGGAAGGCCTGAGGATAGAAGAAGCAACAGGAGAGGGACAGAGTAGGGCAGTGAGCCTAAGTTGGGCTGCTTGGTTCACTAAGAAATCAGAGAAAAGAGGGCCTTGGGGACAGGACCAGGGCCCTGAGATGAGCTGCCGCTGCCCATTGCTCCCCGGTTGTAAGCCTCGTGGGGTCCCTTAGAGTTTAGGAGATG
>NW_005251762.1:0-273 GCF_000412655.1 Myotis brandtii | reverse complement strand
TGGGCTCGTACCAACCAGCTGTGAGACCTGGGGCACACTTCCATGCTTCAGTTTTCTGCTCTTTAAAATAACAATGTGTTCCAAATGCAACTGCATTAGAAGAAATCACACGGGACAGTGCCTCGCTTACCCCACGCAAAAGTCACATGACCAAGGTAGGACGGTATAAACCGAAGCATTATGATGCCCACGTCTCCCCTACAATGGGCCGCAAGAAGGCCCAGTCTGCTCCATTGGACCTTTGCATCCTTAAGAATCTTCTCTGCTAGGGAA
>NW_005251761.1:0-273 GCF_000412655.1 Myotis brandtii | reverse complement strand
AGGCCGACGCTCAACCACCGAGCCACGCTGGCCGGGCTCGGCTTTGACTTTTGATGTTCCTCTATGGAGAATACCTTCATCCTCCTTTCCGATACCCATTCTGTCCACACTTCACAAAGCAGCATTAAGTCCGTGGCTGGCTATGAACGGGGCCTGGACTTGTTCAATTTAAATAGAATCGATAGTGCCCTGGCCGGGTGACTCGGTTTGTTAGAGCATCATCCAGATACGCCAACGTTGCAGGTTGGATCCCCAGTCAGGGCACATACAAGA
>NW_005251760.1:0-273 GCF_000412655.1 Myotis brandtii | reverse complement strand
CCCAATCAGGGCAGATCAGGGCTGGGCCTGTTGGGAAGAGGAGATGGTGGGAGGTTGGCCAGCCAGCCAGCCTGGATCAGGCCCCATCAGAGCCCCCAATCAGGGTGGGGCCAGCTGGGGGAAGGGGCCATGGGCGATTGGCAGGGGGGTGGCGCTGAGGGCTGCAGGAGATTGGCCGGCCAGCCCCACCCCTTATTGGGGTGGGCAATCAGGGGTGGGGATGGCAGGGGGTAGGAGCTGCAGGAGGTTGGCTGGCCAGCCCCACCCCCTATT
>NW_005251759.1:0-273 GCF_000412655.1 Myotis brandtii | reverse complement strand
GGTGGGGGTTGTGGGGGGAAGCAGGAGGCAGTCAGCATCAGTGTTTCTCCCCCTTTCCCTTCCTCTCTCCAAAACAATAAAAAATCATTTAAAAGAAATGTTTGTATTGATTTGAAAGAGAGGAAGGGAGAGGGACAGATAGAAACTTCAATGAGAGAGAAACATTGATTGCACAACCACCACAGGAGATCGAGCCCACAATCAGGGCATGTGCCCTGACTGAGAATCAAACTGGCGACCTCTTGGTGCATGGGTAGATGCTCAACCACTGAG
>NW_005251758.1:0-273 GCF_000412655.1 Myotis brandtii | reverse complement strand
AAAAAAATAAAAAATAAAAAAGCAGATGTGGGGGTGGGGGTGGGGGGAGGGGACACAGAACCCCAAGACGCATGAAGCATGAAGCATGAAGCACCCTAAGACGTTCAGATCCGTGTCTTTCCGGAGACTTCCTTGGGGATTGGGGTTAATTATGCGTCTGGATCCCACACCTGCTTGGGGGTAAGTCTTGCATATCTTTGAACAACAAAGAAACCCTTTAATGACAAACCACCTCCAAGCCTTTAACCCAGCGGTTCTCAACCTGTGGGTCGC
>NW_005251757.1:0-273 GCF_000412655.1 Myotis brandtii | reverse complement strand
GATTTTTGTTTCCAATTAACCAACCAGAGCAGAAAGCAACTTCTCTCTCTGTCCCAGCAATGGCCCCCCTAAGGCGGCCTATCCCCAGGCTGGGCGAGACCTGGTGCTTCCCACAGTCGACTGGGTGCTTCCCACAGTCGCCACGGGAGACCAGGAGACCGGCATCTGCAGAGGTCGGTCATGGAGGAACAACTCTGGGACTCGGAACAAACCAGGCTCCGACCCAGGCCCCCTTCGGTGGAAGGAGCCCCCTGTGGCTTCCCGGTGACCCAG
>NW_005251756.1:0-273 GCF_000412655.1 Myotis brandtii | reverse complement strand
AAACAAGTGTAGGAAGTAGTACCAAACAATTCAGGTCCGGATTTTCAGATTCTGCTGTAAATGAGTCCCCAGGCGACAGAAGTGAGAATGAGCTCTGGGCTCACGTTATGAAGATGGTTTCCTCCACCCCGTCCTGCCCAGACATGGACTGAGAGATCTCCCTGGACATGGACAGAGATCTGGCTGGGAGCTCCTTAGTCTGTGTTCAGTGGGTAAAGCCAGGCTGCAAGATTCTGTGGAGAAGGATTTTAGAAATCCCTGCTAGAAGCTCTT
>NW_005251755.1:0-273 GCF_000412655.1 Myotis brandtii | reverse complement strand
TTCCCATCATGACGTGTATCAGGAAGCTGTGGATTCTAACCTTTGTTTGAGACTACCTTGACAAAATATGTTAATTTAATTTAATGGTTCCTGAATCACATTTTTCCTCTTCACTCCCACATCTTTAGTTTACTGGTAGGTTTCTATGCTCTTTAATTAGTCTATTATAATAAACTTCTAACTTGTCTCCTCACTTTCACATTCCACTCAGTTCTTCACATGGCTCACATAATCATCACTCATTGTGTGTGTGTGTGTGTGTGTGTGTGTGTG
>NW_005251754.1:0-273 GCF_000412655.1 Myotis brandtii | reverse complement strand
GCTCTATCCACTGAGCCAAACCGGTTAGGGCGGAAGTTCCTTCTTTCTAAGTGGAGGCTTGTAATTTCATTGCATAAATATACTTGTTTACTAAGCACACAGTTATTAAATACTAGAGGCCCGGTGCACAAATCCGTGCATTGGAGGGGTCCCTCGGCCTGGCTGGTGATTGGGGCTGATGGGGGCTGTCTCTCCCAGTTGCGATCAGGGCCGGCCGGCTTGGGGTAGGGACAGCGGGAGGTTGTCCAGCCCTAGGAGGTTGGCTGTGGGAGT
>NW_005251753.1:0-273 GCF_000412655.1 Myotis brandtii | reverse complement strand
GGGCCTCCCTGGGAGCGCAGGCCTGCCAGCACCTTGACCTCAGACTTGAGCCCCACCCCTGAGAGGGACCCTCTCCCTGGCTCTGAGGGGCTCAGTCTGTGGGCCTTTGTGGCAGCGTCTCCAGGTCACAGCCCATCAGGACAGTCCATCCTGCTCAGCCTGGGGGTGAGCTGAGCTGCAGCACCAGGGCTCAGGGGGCTGGGCAGTCCCTGGAGGGACCACATCTGCAGGGACGGCCCCTCCTCTGGCCGAGGGCGGGAGGGAAGGAGGCCT
>NW_005251752.1:0-273 GCF_000412655.1 Myotis brandtii | reverse complement strand
CAGCTTCCACATCATATGAGCCTATTCCTTGAAATAAATCTCTCTGTATATAGATATACTGGTTTTGTTTTTCTGAATAACCTTGACAAATACAGATGCCAAATGAATAGAAGGCACTTTTTTTTTTTTTTTAATGGAGGACAGGAGAAGGAAGGTATCTGTGGAATAGAGCCTGAACATAGCTGCAGTGTTATGTTTTACCACTCAGCAGATGTCTTGAGTGGTTTACATTAAATGGGACTATATACTAATATATTTTAAATTTGAACTTTC
>NW_005251751.1:0-273 GCF_000412655.1 Myotis brandtii | reverse complement strand
CTGGACAATCCAAGCTGGCCCAGATCAAAACCGTCCAGCTGACCCACAGAACTGTGGGCGAAAAAAGTTGCTGCTTAAACCACTAATGTTGGAGATGGTTTGTCAAGCAATAAAAGCAAGCTGGAATGCCCTCTTCCCTAATTCCCATTCTATTGAGCTGTAGAATAAAGTTGCGTTTAAGAAGGGTTAATTATATGAATAAGATCTTGAAAAGTGACACAGCTTATTGTTATTTTTCAGAAAAAAAATTATATAAATTTATTTTTGTTCTGG
>NW_005251750.1:0-273 GCF_000412655.1 Myotis brandtii | reverse complement strand
GTATGCACACACATACTTATATAGATACTAGTGACCCATCGCACAAAATCGCACAAGACTCGGGACCCCGCCCCCACCACCCCGCACCATGGGACTGCCCTGAGTCCTGGAGCCCTCCCCCCACGTGGCCAGCATGCTGTGGGATGGCCCCGAGTCCTGAAGTGCTGCCCTAATGCCCCGCCTCCGGGCTGCACGCAGTGGCCGCTGGGATCCCTGTGGCACGCACGGGGCTGCGAAAACCCTGGCAGAAGCCATGCAAAGCAGATGCCTGGA
>NW_005251749.1:0-273 GCF_000412655.1 Myotis brandtii | reverse complement strand
CCCTTGCACGAATTTCGTGCATCGGGCCTCTAGTTGAGTTAGAATAGTGTAAATTTTACACCAGTGTTACTGAGGATATTTTGTTTTACTTTCATTGTTAAATGGTTTCTTGTAGCTTTGATCTCATTTGTTTCTAGTTGCTATACATCTTAATACAATTTCATGAACATGTCTTAGAATTTTCACCTACACATGTAAGGAAAGCTTTAACTTGAGGGGAGGGAAGGAAAATGTGAAGGGGAATAAGAGGTACAAACTCCCAGTTATAAATAA
>NW_005251748.1:0-273 GCF_000412655.1 Myotis brandtii | reverse complement strand
GTAATTTATGGAGTGGAAGGGGAACTGGAGAGACAAGCGTTATATATTCCACATGGCCCAGCAAAGAACAACTACTGAAGAAAGAACAACTATAGGGGAGTTGTAAGGTGACCTGAGCTGGTGCATGCTGGGAGACATTCATGGTCTATCTAGAGTAGATAGATCTGTTGAATACCCGGGCATTCAGTAGAGAACCTAGAAAGGTCATGCTCTAGAAGTAGGATTACTTTAGCCTAAGAGTAAATGATATTCTAGAATCACTCTGACAAAGTA
>NW_005251747.1:0-273 GCF_000412655.1 Myotis brandtii | reverse complement strand
AGCCTATTGATTCTTGCCAGTTGAGGAGAAAGGAAAGTTGCATGGTTTAGGGCTTTTGGATCTGAAAGTTGGCTTCATAAAGGACCCTGGCACCTGGACGTATAGACAGTCTGACTTTTAAATTTCTTTAGGCTATTAGTGGCTATTTAACTTTGGAAATATGATAATAATTAATTGACAAAATGTATCACTTCATAAAAGTAACCTAACTGCAATAATAAACCATGGAAAACTACTTAAGAAAGTTACACAATATTTAATTTCAACAGATTT
>NW_005251746.1:0-273 GCF_000412655.1 Myotis brandtii | reverse complement strand
CACCTAACCTGAACAACACCCTGAGAGGCTGAATATATTATCCCCATTTTACAGATGAAGGAGAGGTTCCCCAGAACTTTTTCTGAATAGCTGTGGAGCTGGTATCCAAACCCAAGTTGGCCTATTATTCTTAGGTGAACCCTTACACCCCCCTAATCATTGGGTCATCTGTAGACTCATATTATTTTTCAGAATATGAATCAAACAGATAAAGGTCATATGATGAGGAGAAAAACTCACACTCAAATGGTTTTTAGTTTTGTTTAATAAGAT
>NW_005251745.1:0-273 GCF_000412655.1 Myotis brandtii | reverse complement strand
GCAGAAATTCATCAGGCATGAGTGATCCCAGTCAGGTTTTCTATTTTTGTTAGACTGTTTACAGATGTTTTTATTAGTTTTTTCTTCATGGTGTCCTGGAGAGCTACCCCATAAAATCATTAATGCTGGTTATTTAGGAGCTCTTTCAGGGCATCTCAAGATTTATGAGCTAGGTAGGTGGCAATGAAAACTTCACAGCATTTTCGTTGTGTATTTTCTGTGTGTTACATAGGTTAGAAAAAAATTTAAAAACCTTTTAGAACATCATGTGTT
>NW_005251744.1:0-273 GCF_000412655.1 Myotis brandtii | reverse complement strand
CAAGGGGCCAAAGAGCCGCATGTGGCTCGCGAGCCGATTTGCAGACCACTGGGTTAGAGCATCCTCCCCATAGCCAGTCAGGGCACATGAAAGAATCAACCAATGAACGCATGAATGGGTGAAACAACAAATCTCTCCCTCTTCCTCTCTCTCTAAAATCAATAAATTAAAAATATATTTTAAAAAAGAGCAATATAGCCGAAGCCGGTTTGGCTCAGTGGCCTGCGGACTAAGGAGTCCCGGGTTCGGTTCCGGTCAAGGGCATGTCCCTGG
>NW_005251743.1:0-273 GCF_000412655.1 Myotis brandtii | reverse complement strand
CTGGGTGGGGTTTGGGTGCTTATTAAGCATGAAGGATCCAGCTGGGAAAACCTTCAGAGGAAGTTGTGGGAACCTGGCAAAATGCAAGTCTTGCTTGTTGCCCTGAGGGTTGCTCGTGCTTTCTTGGTTTAGGATCAGAATCTGCCAGAGGTAGGTGGGGCAGTAGAGACATCCCAGTCTAATCCCCATTTTACAGATGAGGAGGTTAGGCCTGCAATAAAAAGGGTAGCCCAGGGTCACCCAAGTACTTACTGGGAGAGATGGACTAGAACA
>NW_005251742.1:0-273 GCF_000412655.1 Myotis brandtii | reverse complement strand
AAAGATTGACCTTTGTCAAGGAAGCTACAGGCCTGGGCGTGATACCTGCCATGACTTGCTTTTAGTTAGAAGTTTGTATGTTTAGACCATCCTATGTGATTACTTTCGGTCTCTGAATGTGTAGGGCCTGCCATGCGGGCCTCCCCTGAGCTTGTCCTTCAGTATGTGGCCCCCTTTCTGTCCATACGTCCCCCTTTTTGTCATAAACCATTCTGAAGGATACATTAATGACCGACCTCCTGGCTGGATAATGCGGTCCCACAGTCCCTAGGA
>NW_005251741.1:0-273 GCF_000412655.1 Myotis brandtii | reverse complement strand
CTCGTAAGTCAAGGCCCCACTGTAAGCCCATTCCTGCCGAATGCATACCAAGAGCCCCCTGTCGCTAGTCAAAGTGCTCACATAGTTCCAGGCCGTTGTCACCATCACGTGACCCACATTCTCCATCAGGAGACCAGTGGGGGGAGGGACCCAGGCTCTCCTAAGAGCTGTCCAACAGTGGGACGAGCAGCCTGGGTCAGGGGAGAGTGGTAGTGAGCTTCCCATCTCCGCAAGTGTGCAAGCACAGGATGGGGTCACCCCGGCAGAGCTTCC
>NW_005251740.1:0-273 GCF_000412655.1 Myotis brandtii | reverse complement strand
CTCTAACATAGACTGATTTTGGTTCTCACCCAGAAGAGTGCAGATTCAGAACATACGAAGTTAGACATAAGGCCGAACTACCCAACAGCAAGTGACATGAGGATCTGAAGGAAATATACTAGGGCTGACACCCAGCCTGTGCTTCACAGGTTGTTAAATGTTTTGAATCTCACTCGTGGCTCACTACTGCTGCTGCTTCTGCAAGTCTTTTACCTTGGAAAGGCGTGGCCCCGCTGAGTCAGCTATTAGAAATATTTGGGAAAAACAAACAAA
>NW_005251739.1:0-273 GCF_000412655.1 Myotis brandtii | reverse complement strand
TGGCCCTATTTAGCTCATACACCCACATTTTAACTGTATCTTTATAGCCAGGGGACTATTTGGCCAGTCTTGGTCCTGCCCACTCCTGTGCTGCAGGTGCATAGAAGAGATGAGAAAGCTTCCTGTGAATCGATAAAAGCAATAACTATCTATAGTCCATACAGGCCTTTACTCCTCCCTGGTTGAAATGAAATACAGGGTGACGCAAAAGTAGGTTTACAGTTGTTTGTTTGTTTAACATATCTTTATTGATTTCAGAGAGGAAGGAAGAGG
>NW_005251738.1:0-273 GCF_000412655.1 Myotis brandtii | reverse complement strand
GCAGCTGACTTCACTCGGAGCAAGGGATCCAATAGAGAGAGAGAAAGAGAGCACCCCAAATAGAAGCCACAGTCTCTATAACCTAATCTCAGAAGTGAGATGCCATCACTTCTGCAGTGTTCCATTCTACTCTAGAAGTAAGTCACTGAGTCCTGCCTACACTCAAAGGGACAGATGACACATGGATACAGGAGATGGGGATTGCTTGGAACCATTTCAGAGGCTATCACCATAAAATATCTATCTATCTATGTATCTATCTATCTATCTATC
>NW_005251737.1:0-273 GCF_000412655.1 Myotis brandtii | reverse complement strand
CTTTACTGGGGCCTCAGACCATCACCCCTTCCCCGGAATAAGCAGGAGTCCACCCTCTCCTCCACTTAGTCACCAAGACCCCAGGCCGGGTCACGCCAGCAGGGCCTTTTGCCGGCTCCCCTCAGCTCCCAAGCAGCCCTGTGCCTTCTTCTTCTTCATGTGGCCACGGGTGCCAAGGAGCCAGGCGCCTCTAACGCTCCACATCTAGCCCCCCAACTTTCCCTGCTGCTCCCCATTGCCCAGGAAATAGCCGTGGAGAACCCCGAGCAAAGA
>NW_005251736.1:0-273 GCF_000412655.1 Myotis brandtii | reverse complement strand
ACACACACACACACACACACACACACATTGCATAATAATGTGTTATTTTATGTATCATTTGCAAATATCTTCTCCCATTCAGTATGTTGTCTTTTTGTGTTGTTGATGGTTCCCTTTGCTATGCAAAAACTTTTAGTTTGATGTAGTCTCATTTATTTTTGTTGTTGTTGCCTTTGCCCGATGAGACATTTCCAAAAAGATATTAAGACTGGAAAAGAGCCCTAGCCGGTTTGGTGCAGTGGATAGAGTGTCGGCCTGCGGACTGAAGGGCCC
>NW_005251735.1:0-273 GCF_000412655.1 Myotis brandtii | reverse complement strand
CATTTATCTTGATTTTTAGATTCAATTGTTGATAGATGTATTTATTGCCATTTTATTGAAGAACTAGCTTAGTTTAATTGTTTTATTTTTCTTCTGTTCTTTTCTGGCTCTATTTCACTTATTTCTGCTCTGATTTTGGCTGTTTCCTTACTTTTCTCACTCTGGATTTAGTTGGTTTCTGTATTGTGTTAAGGTATATTTCCTCTAAAGTCACTTTGATGAGACTTTTATTATTTTTATTTTTTAATCCTCATCCGAGGATATTTTTCCATT
>NW_005251734.1:0-273 GCF_000412655.1 Myotis brandtii | reverse complement strand
CTCTCTGAAATCAATAAAAACATATACATTTTTAAAGGGCCCCTCAGAGTTGTCACAGCCTCGTCCCCAGAACCTGTATGTATGCTATGCTGTGTGGCAAAGGGGAACTAAGGCAGCAGATGTCATTAGGGTTGCTTTTCAGCCGGTGTTAAAATGGGGATATTGTTCTGGGCTCTCTGTGGGGCGCAGGTGATCACTAGGGCCCTGTAACATGGACAAGGGGGGAGGAACAAGAGCCGGAACAGGCAGTACTTGGAGATGCTGCCTTGAGGA
>NW_005251733.1:0-273 GCF_000412655.1 Myotis brandtii | reverse complement strand
GAATCTCGATGTATTTCATTTTGAGTTACACATCCTCAGAATGTGTCATACACATAGCTAGTAAGTGTTAACTGAAAATCCTAACAGAAAGGTAATATTTCCTCCAGAGAATATTCCAAAACAAAATATTTGGAAAGTAAAATGATAGCCAGAAGTAATGGGTTAACAGCTTAGAAATAAGTATGCAGTCCATTACCAATAATTATTAATATACAGAGACTTTCTATAGTGTTTGAGTTCCTGCTCTCCTCCTGTTTTTCATGCGTTAGTTGA
>NW_005251732.1:0-273 GCF_000412655.1 Myotis brandtii | reverse complement strand
GGTGACACCGGCCCCTCTCCTCTCCTCTGGTCTTAGCTCTGAGCCACATGCGGGGGGCGGAGTCACGCCCAGAGGTCACCAGCCTTGGGAGCGGCCACCTTTGCTAGAAGCAGACAGTGCTGTGCGGGTCGGGAGGAGTCTGCAGCCACAGTCACGTGGTACCTTC
This sequence comes from Myotis brandtii, assembly GCF_000412655.1. NCBI lineage: Eukaryota > Metazoa > Chordata > Mammalia > Chiroptera > Vespertilionidae > Myotis > Myotis brandtii. The sequence goes on along the minus strand of NW_005251732.1, from coordinate 107 downwards.
CCCTGCGATGTCCCTAGTTAGGTAAGGGGAGGGGCAGAGTCCCACCTGTTTAAGATGATGAGGTCTGGATGAGCTTTAAAAACTTGGTAACGTTTTAAAAGCGGGTT
>NW_005251731.1:0-273 GCF_000412655.1 Myotis brandtii | reverse complement strand
GGGAGAGCGCGTGGGGAAGCTTGGATAGAAGTGAAAACCGCTAAGTTGTTTTGGAAAAGGCAAAGCAAAAACTGCTTTGCAAACAGTAACTCCAAGTCGTGGGGAAACTTTGAAAAGCTGAGTAGGACTACTAATCGGAAGGGTCTTTCAAAGGAGTCATTGGTAACTTGAAAACATGCGCGTTTTCTTGGGCATTATGAAATGAGGACAGGTGAGGTGCTGCTACATTTGGAGAAGACCTGAAAGAAGAGGAAAAACACAAGGCCGGGAGGC
>NW_005251730.1:0-273 GCF_000412655.1 Myotis brandtii | reverse complement strand
CCTGAGGATGGAAGGTTGGCCGGGACAGAGCTGGGCCGGGCCTTGGTGGAGAGCGGAAAAGGGGGTAGTAAAGCGACAAATGAGTAAACAAGCCAGGCCAGTGCAGAGGTGACAGGAAGCGGAGGAAATACACAGGGGGGGCGGGCCAGGGCAGGCGTCCCGGACCTGACCTCTGACACAGTCAGCGAAGCCTGAGAGCGGAAAGGACCCGGCCCTGTGAGGGGAACAGCAAACACGGCGTCTCTGGGGACCGGAGAGGTTTGGGGGGCAGCC
>NW_005251729.1:0-273 GCF_000412655.1 Myotis brandtii | reverse complement strand
TGCTCCATTGCTTTTACCAGAAGCACTGTCATTGTAGGAGCGTGGAATCCTCTAAGAAAACACATTCTGGGGGACCTCCAGTCACCCCTAGATCTTCACTAACCAGCCTAGGTGTGCGACATGCAGCCCTCAGGATTGTACAGCCCTTTGCATTCCATTGTGGTGTGTGGCTGCAGAACAATTGCGTTTTGTGCTGCACGTTTTCCCGGGTTTCCTTATTCTGTGTCCCTAAGGAGACACAGAAAACTGGAGAATCAAAGCCACGCTGTGATC
>NW_005251728.1:0-273 GCF_000412655.1 Myotis brandtii | reverse complement strand
GTGGCTGAGTCTCTGCCGGAAAATGTGGAGAAAGTTCTTTCTCTTCATTTGTCCTTGCTTCTTATTTTGTAGTGTCTCAAAGCTCTGTCATGGCCCAGGATTTGGAGCGAGCACACTTAATTAAGGATTCTTATTTTTGTTTTCTTTTGAAAGTCCATTCAGAAGGCACTGTGACCTAGATTGGGTTGGATGTTGGCACAGATGTGTAATGAGCACTCAGTAGGTTCAGGAAAGACACTTAATCTGAAATTGAATAACATGCCAAGAGGTGGT
>NW_005251727.1:0-273 GCF_000412655.1 Myotis brandtii | reverse complement strand
AAAACACACCAATTAACAAGAAAGACGGCAGCTCAGAACAGTCTGAACCTTTGAAAGAGCAGCCCTAGGTGAGGAGGAAGGATCCACCAGTAATCGGCTGGTGGATAGGGCAGGGCAGGGATTGGGATAAGCTAGGAGCAGCCCAATCAGCCTTAGTTAACTTAGTTTACATGCCAAACTATAGGCCCAATATTCAGAGTTCCTGGCTTATCCAGAGAAGCAAAAAATACAAGTGTTTTGTTTTTGAAATGAAGTCTCCTGGTTTTAGAATGT
>NW_005251726.1:0-273 GCF_000412655.1 Myotis brandtii | reverse complement strand
GAAAAGGGATGTCTCCGCCTTTGAGCGGTCTGATCCTTGGATGTGTTGTAAGCGAAACTGCAGTTAAATCTCAGAGCTGAGGACGCGTGGAAGCCCTGGAGAGCCCGTGGTTCCCTGGAAAGGCTCTCAGGGGGTTGGGAAAGTTGGAAGTCGGGGTCAGAAATGGGGTGTTCAAAGGATATTGGAATTAGAGTCGGGCCCCTCACAATCCCCCCTCACTGCATCTCCCTCCTCTTTTCCCCTGCTGCCCTCCTCGTCCATCTGAGTAACAGG
>NW_005251725.1:0-273 GCF_000412655.1 Myotis brandtii | reverse complement strand
GGTAAGTTTTTTTTAAGGCAATTGTCCATTATACTTTCAAAAAGTAATTCATACTAATCTCTTATTTTTTTAAATTGCTACCACATCTGTAATTTTATGCCCTTTTCATGCATAACATTATATAATTGTTCATTCGTATTTTCCTGATTAATCTTGTCAAATATTTATTAAACATTTTCAAACAATTAACTTTTGGCTTTTTTGATCTTCATATTTTTTTCTATTTCATTAATTCTGTTCTTATTTTTATGATATCTTTGCTTATACTTCCTT
>NW_005251724.1:0-273 GCF_000412655.1 Myotis brandtii | reverse complement strand
GAGGAGAAAGCTATCCGGTGACTCTGCGGAAGCCGAGCTCTGGCTGAGACGTGAGCAGAGCCGGGCGGATCAAGGTTCCTGGCTCAGGCCATGGAATGTTCGGAGTTTGGCTGTGGGGGCGACCCTGGACACAATGGGGTGCCCAGGACACACGTGGGGGCTCTGATGGCACCAACACGAGTTGCAGGGACGCCTGCTGATCAGGACGGCGGTGCCAAGTCTCTGGCGACTCCCCAGGTCTGCGCCCCGGGCCTGCGCCCCCGCCTCCACGCC
>NW_005251723.1:0-273 GCF_000412655.1 Myotis brandtii | reverse complement strand
TTGTTGTTTCATATACTGAATACTGTGGTTTGACCCTACTTCTTTTCATAATTGTTATTGTAGTATTTAATTCAGTGAAAATGACTAAAGCTATTATGAAAATTATTTTAATCATTCCACAATCATTAACCTTATACCATCTATGTAATGCCTACAAAAGTTAAGTTCATCTTACAAGGTCACAAGGAAAATGTGAGAATTAGAAATCAGGTTGTCTGACTCTAGTGACAATTCTGTTTTATTATTAAACTAGAGGCCCGGTGCATGAAATTT
>NW_005251722.1:0-273 GCF_000412655.1 Myotis brandtii | reverse complement strand
TCAGTGGTTCTCAATGTTGGCGGACATTGGACTCACTGGGGGAGTCGAAAACAATCCTGATGCCCAGGCAGCGCCCCAGACCAAGTAAATCAACCCATCTAGGGAGGGCCCCTCGGTGATCCCAGTGTGTAGCCAAGGATGAAAACTGCTGTGCAGGGAGTGGACGGCGTGCCTGCTTGCAGCCTGAGGGTGGGCTGAGGGTAGACACTCCTGTACAGAGCTGGGTTCCTGAATGAATGGGACAGGGAGGGGGGATGTGGGTTCTCATAGAGT
>NW_005251721.1:0-273 GCF_000412655.1 Myotis brandtii | reverse complement strand
CCCTGGTGGTCATTGCGTGTCATAGCTACTAGTCGGAGTGTCTGCCCCCTGGTGGACACTGAGCATCATAGCTACTGGTCGGATGGTCACTTAGGCTTTTATTTATATACATAAGAATACACTTGGGCAAGTTAGTGGACTCAGTTCAAGTACACAACACCTCAACATTATTATTAGAAAGAGTAGCATATACATTGGTCAACTCACAATTTTAACCCTGTGATTACTTAAGATTTCCTAGCCAAACAAAATAAGAAAGCAATGTTTAGATAA
>NW_005251720.1:0-273 GCF_000412655.1 Myotis brandtii | reverse complement strand
TATGCTAATTAGACCGGATGACCTTCCGGACAAAGCCTGGGCTGCGAGGGCCGAGCTCCTTGCACCAATTTCGTGCACCAGGTCTCTAGTGTTAAATAAACTGATAAACTAATAGCAAGGATAACTTATGGCCTCTTATCAGCAGTTCTGACCACATGACCACATCCCACACTGCCCTCAGCTGATTGGATCAAGCAGTAGACAAGCCCATTCAGAGGCAGCCAATCATCAGGCTGCCCAGAGAGCTGAGCCAATCATGTTTCTCTCCCAGGG
>NW_005251719.1:0-273 GCF_000412655.1 Myotis brandtii | reverse complement strand
CAAGTGGGCTCTTGGGTTGGGGATCCCCTGCGGGAACCTGGAGGGTAGGACAGTCACACAGCCCTCCACTCGGTGTCCTTGACCTGAAGGGTTAAGGCGGAGTGAAATGAGGATTTCGGGGAGAGGGCTCTCTGCTTTCCCCCCTTTTTCAAGAGAAGATCTTACAGAGAGGCTCCTCCAAGCCGCCTCTTCATGGGGCGTCTGCTGAGAGTCAGGCATTGGAACAATCCCCTGGCTTGGGAACCAACAGTTTCAGCTTTTATTTAAAAAAAA
>NW_005251718.1:0-273 GCF_000412655.1 Myotis brandtii | reverse complement strand
GCCAAAGGAACTGCATGAGTGGATCTTGGACACAGGGGCTGAGGTATCAAATGTGTGTGCAAAAAAAACAACAAAACAAAACAACCTCACAGTGAGACGTGGAGCCAGGCTGGAAGAGAAGGGGGCAGGACAACAGCTAGGGGTAAGGGTCCCTGAGCTGGCTCTCCCAGCTCACCCGCATTCCAGTGCAGAATTCAACTAGTTCGAGAAGCTTAAATGTAAACATGGCCTTCCAGGGTTTTATAAAATTAATTTGTCAAAGTAAGAAGGTCG
>NW_005251717.1:0-273 GCF_000412655.1 Myotis brandtii | reverse complement strand
CCACTCTCCCTAAAAATCAACGGAAAAATATCCTCGGGGTTGGATTAAAAGGAAAAAATAAATAAACAGTGGTTGTGAAATGTCTGGTCAGTGATTGCTCAGGAGAACAAGGGGCTTCTCACAGACACGGGCCTGTGTGTGGCGCTCGCCCGCGTCCGTCCCCGATCGCTCTCTGTCTTTCTCCTTCTCCTGGCGACTAGTCATCTATTTGGGACACGAACCCTTTATTTCGTGTCGGCAAATGTCTTCTCCCCCCGCCCCCCCCCCCCCCCC
>NW_005251716.1:0-273 GCF_000412655.1 Myotis brandtii | reverse complement strand
ATCTTAAGGTTAATCTCATATTGCATGTTCAGAATAACTAGTTGAACCAATAAGTGGAGGAGGAGGAGAGGGGAACTCTCATTTACTGGACACCTACTTTTGAAAAATCACTACAGCCTACCATGGACTGAAGAGTGTCCCCTCCCAAATTCATATGTTGAAGCCCTAAACCCAATGTGATGGTATTTGAAGATGGGGCCTTTGAGAGGTAATTGGAGTTAGATGAGGTCATGAGGGTGAGGCCCTCACGACGGGATTAGTGTCCTTATAAGA
>NW_005251715.1:0-273 GCF_000412655.1 Myotis brandtii | reverse complement strand
GAAATTGTTGAAAGCCTGCATTGCAGCTCTCAGAATTATGAAAGTTTGTAACTAATAATCCAAAAACAGGCAGCTAGCACTGGGAAAGCCCATGTGTTTTTTTCCCCCCCGTGATTTTTCAGGGTTATTCTTTTCTATGGTGTTACTTTGTTATGAATAGACAACTAAAATAAATTTATGATATTCAAATTATTCAAATGAGCATATGTTCTTGTATTTAGTGGACTGAATGGTGGCCTGCCAAAAGATGGCCATGTCCCAATCTCTAGAAAT
>NW_005251714.1:0-273 GCF_000412655.1 Myotis brandtii | reverse complement strand
TTGTTTCTTCTATGTAATTTATGCTGTAACTTATGTCTGATTTTTTTTTAAAACATAGACATTAGATATATGGAAAAATTGAGAAGATAGTACAGGGAGTCCCCGTGTAACCCACACCCGATTTCCTCTCTTACCTGACATTAGTATTTGTTACAATGAGTGAACCAATATTTATAACATTATTATTCGCTAAAGGCTATACTTTATTCAGATTTTCATCGTTTTTATCTAATGTTCTTTTTTCTCTTCTAGAATCCCAGCCAGGATTTCACA
>NW_005251713.1:0-273 GCF_000412655.1 Myotis brandtii | reverse complement strand
TGATGTGCACTGACCACCAGGGGGGCAGACACTCAATACAAGAGCTACACCCAGCCTCAGGCCCCAGGCCAGCCAAGGTGGGTGACAGTGGGGGCCCCCCCAATCACCCCACATAGGGAGGTTACCAGTGGTGGTGGTAGGGGGCAGGGCCGGCGAGCAGGTGGCCCTCTGATCACCCCAGTGAATGTCCCATAAAGGGAGGTGACCTGTAGTGGCGATGGGGGGGCAGGGCTGGGGAGTGGGCGGTGCCAGGCCAGCCAAGGCAGGTGCCAG
>NW_005251712.1:0-273 GCF_000412655.1 Myotis brandtii | reverse complement strand
GGCCCGCAGGCCGTAGTTTGAGGACCCCTGCCCTAACACCTCCTCTGGGCCCGTCCCTTCCCACCGTACAGTTTCCAGGGCGAGAAACAGGGGAGACAGTCGCACCTAGCACCCCTGGCTTGGTTTAGGGGAGTCATTTCCAAACTGGGATGTGCGACAAAATCTCCTTTATAAAAAATGCACGCTCCTGGTCCTCACCCTGGAGATTCTGAATCTGTTAATCTGGGGTAAAACCCAACTATCCATTTTATTTGTTTAAGTTTCCTCACATGA
>NW_005251711.1:0-273 GCF_000412655.1 Myotis brandtii | reverse complement strand
CAAAACAAAGCAATTCAGTAAATGCTCTTGAACACAGCATGCTCCGTGCTCTCTAAACAGCCAACTGAACAGCCTGGATCAACCCGGAGGGCTTTAATGTGTAAAATTTAAAAATTAAAAGAAAAACTTCCATTAAAAAAATTAACACAGCTGACACCAATAGGTATTTCTACTTTTAGGTATATACCCATATATGTTTACTTTGTAGAGAAGAGTAAATAAATAAAAGCTGGGAATGAGCCAGATAATTGCAATAAAAGTAGAACAAGAACA
>NW_005251710.1:0-273 GCF_000412655.1 Myotis brandtii | reverse complement strand
GGCAGATTTATTTGGATGAAGGGTTTGAACCTGGAGTGAGGAATGAGGGGGAAGTTTCGATCATGAGATTATGGTTACTTGCTTGTAATACATGTTTTCACTTTCCAATTTTTCTGCAATAAATACTAATTGCTTCTAAAACCGGAAAAGCATCAACAAATTATATTTTAATTAAGTATAATATAATATCAAAGTGAACAAAAGTAAATATGCATTTGCTTCCATATGTTCCAAAGTACATTAAAATGATGTTTCATATTTATGTAAACATGT
>NW_005251709.1:0-273 GCF_000412655.1 Myotis brandtii | reverse complement strand
CTTTGAAACAGCCGTATGTGTCCCAATCTTGCTTTTTTAAATTCCAATAGACACAGGCAAAGGAATAGAACTTGAGTTCCTTTTCTTTGTACTGTGAATTGATAAGACAATTGCAACAGATTTTTAAATGCTTAACTTGGTAGAAAAAATCAAAAAGAATAAGATAATCATACGAGAAATCAGATATGTATTAAGCATAACATCTTCATTATAGATTAAGGGGGAAAAGATAAATGCAAATTAGCCAATTTTGCATTTAGTTAGTCTGACAAA
>NW_005251708.1:0-273 GCF_000412655.1 Myotis brandtii | reverse complement strand
TCAGCCAGACAGTAGCCTGTCCACTCCCTTCTGCACAGGTCTCTATTGCAGCCCGAGGCTGCGTTACATTAGCTCTCCTTGCCTCCACATCACCCAGAGGATTTCCGCGCCACAGTTTGTTTTTTTGTTTTTCCTTCTGTGCTGCCGTTCATTCCCTTATCCCCACCTGTCCCTGTGTCCCTGGGCAGGTAAGACACCACGAGGCACCTTCCCTGGCATCCACACAGGCTCTCTGACCAGGCCGCCCCGCTCGCAGGCTTGGCCCTGCCGCTC
>NW_005251707.1:0-273 GCF_000412655.1 Myotis brandtii | reverse complement strand
GGGGTATGTTCTTTCAGAATCTTTTCTCAAACACATCCCAAAGCCATTTATTACTGTTCCATAACTGGATTCTGTAACCTTAGCTCATCTAAGTACTCAGATGCAAAGCTAAATTAATATTTATCTTCCTTCTTTCATAAGAAAATGATACAATAAGCTCAGCAGACACACATTTTGAAGAATCACAGACAGTTAATGAATTGAAAAACATGTGCATTTGAATGTCTAATTTCTTTCAAAGTCAATGTAATTGAATATGTTTGATTTGAATAC
>NW_005251706.1:0-273 GCF_000412655.1 Myotis brandtii | reverse complement strand
GGGAATGGGAGGGAGGAGGATGTCAATTCAACCTAAGGAAGAACTTCCCAAGCATCAGACTGGCCCACAAAGGAGTGGGCTGTCCTGGGCAGCTCCTGCCCAGTGTGCCGTGAAGTCAGTGGACACACCCAGAATCACAGGCCACGACAGAGACCTCGGGTCCCAGGAACTGGGACCTGCTGCCTTCTGGGGATCCCTAGGACACCCCTGCACCGTCTGTTCCCAGCAATGCCAGAGGACCTTACACCTGGGCCAGCTCTCTGGGCTTCCTCT
>NW_005251705.1:0-273 GCF_000412655.1 Myotis brandtii | reverse complement strand
CCCCACCCAGCGCTAGGTACCCGGTTCACCGGGCCGCGCCCGACCCTGACTGCGCCCTCCAATTGGCTCTTGCAGGTGCCTGTCGTCCTAGGTCGTTTCGGATTGGTCGAGGGTGGTAGTGAAAGGCGGGTCTTAGGGAGTAGGTAGGGCGGGGACCCGGATGTGTGTGGTGGCGGCGGCCGAAGAGCTAGAGTGCGCGCTGAGAGGCCTATGGATGAGGAGGACGCGGCGGCCCCGGTAGGCGGGGATCGGGGGCGGGGTCCCAGAGATCCC
>NW_005251704.1:0-273 GCF_000412655.1 Myotis brandtii | reverse complement strand
AGAGCCCCACATTTACAGGTTTCTGCTGTGTGATAACCAGCCCTTTGCATGTGAATAACAGATTCATGTGTCAGTCACAGGAGTTCATACTTGCCAGCAGGGTGTCCTGGGCACTGTTCTTGGAGAGACAAACTACCCCTCAGGCTTGCCCAGGGGCTTGCGTGATAAGTTCCAGGTCATGGGGTGCAGACCAGGGAGGCTCCTCTGCCCCAGAGCTTCCCCTGAAGCCATAGGGATCTCCCATATAGAGAATGAAGGCACTGCCCATCAAAT
>NW_005251703.1:0-273 GCF_000412655.1 Myotis brandtii | reverse complement strand
ATAATCCTGGGGACTCACCATGGCCTAGGCCCTAGTATGTGGGTGGCTTCTTATCTTAAGCACCTGAGGCTCTGCTTGAGGGGGATGCCTTGTTCATCCAGGTAGGCTGGAGGTGCTAGGCAGTTACTGTCCCTGGGAGGAGCTCCCAACTTCTTTGCCTCGCAGGTGGGACAGTTCTGAGGCATATTCTATGCTGTTTCACAGAAGGCTTGAGTAGGACCGAGCCCCAGTTGCCTGGAGCACTAACCTGCTCATTGTCATACATTGCATTGG
>NW_005251702.1:0-273 GCF_000412655.1 Myotis brandtii | reverse complement strand
AATAATAGTGTTTATTGAGTGACTACCACATGACAGGCCCTATTTTTTTGGTGCTTTATAGTGGTTTTCTCATTTGAACTTCAGAAATCTTATTATTATTGCTATCATTGTTTTATTTATGAGCCACATAAAGCTCACAGGAGTTACATGACTTGAGAAGACTCACACATTTATGAAATTGTGTAGCCAGAATCTGGACTCACACTGTCAGAAGCAGAAGACCCTGTCCTCTGCCATGCTGCCTTCCATGTGCTACAGTGCCTGGGGTCCCAG
>NW_005251701.1:0-273 GCF_000412655.1 Myotis brandtii | reverse complement strand
GAGTATAGACACGAGGGAGGGATTTGATGAAGGCAGAGTCAGTTAAGACTCTCTGAGGAAGTCAAGGTTAAACAGCTGATGGGTGGATAAAGAAGAGGAAGTACTTTCCAGGCAGAAGGAGCAATATATACAAAGGCCCTGTGGTGGGAGGGGTATGTGATGGAGGCATCACTTATCTTCTTGAGCTTTTATTTCTGTATGTATGCAAAGAGGGATTATAATAACTTGTCCCTCACTGAAAGATCTGTTCTGAGGATCTATGTCTATGAGATG
>NW_005251700.1:0-273 GCF_000412655.1 Myotis brandtii | reverse complement strand
GAAGTGGGGGTCCTCGATAAATTTAAGTGGGATTCGGGGACAGACCCCGGTTTTGTGGGTCTGCCATTGAAACAATATGCATGTGGGGGGAGTGGCTGTAAGAAAAAGAAATACAAGACTATCTCCCTTTAGTGCATTTGACAAAAACTGCATGATCATACGTATTGCGGGATCCCCTCTCAGGGCCTTGGAAGGGTTGGGGTTGGGGATGTGTGTTGATCTGGGTTTCACAGCAGATCAGCTTCTAGGGCAGTGATGGCGAACCTATGACAC
>NW_005251699.1:0-273 GCF_000412655.1 Myotis brandtii | reverse complement strand
TGAATGCTGGAGCAGCTGACGTGTACACTGGATAGACGGCCTCCACTGAGGCCGGAGTCACTGTGCGCCTCCTGCTTGTTCTTGTCCAGTCTCAGCTGAAACCTCAGCAGCCGAGAGTTGTACTAAAAGAAAAATAATGGGGTTCTTCCTAGTAAAAGCAGTGCCATCCCAGAAAGTGGGGGTTTCTCACAAATGAATTATAGTTGCAGTACAGAACTCCACAGTGAAGTTCGTCTGGCAAAAGTATATTTATTCTGCTGCTTCTCATTCTCA
>NW_005251698.1:0-273 GCF_000412655.1 Myotis brandtii | reverse complement strand
CCGGGCCTCTAGTCTATATTATAAAAACCCAGTGGCCATAATGCCGTAAGGACCAAAGACCGGTCACCAGGAGGCTACATGCGTGGTGATGCCCGCATGGATGGGCGGGGCTGCGTGCACCGCATGATGGGGTCTGGAGTCCTGGGTCTCACGCCATTTCCCATGGGTCTGGGTCTCGCACAATTTTGCGCGCTGGGTCACTGGTCAAGATATAAAAAGTCTGCCTTATTTCATCCACTTATGTTAGAAAATTAGGAAATTAAAATGGAGAGA
>NW_005251697.1:0-273 GCF_000412655.1 Myotis brandtii | reverse complement strand
GTCAAAATGGGCAAAAGTCTGGGTATAGGGTGAGAGGTCACAAGTCACACCATCTCAGGGGAAGGAGGGTTAAAGGGTCAAACATCAGGGTTATAGTCTGGGGTTGGAGATCGTGGTGGATCAGGCCTTGAGTGTCAAAGTGGTTAAGGGGCTGGGCATGGAGTCAGAAATCCTGGGTCAGGGAGGATGTGGTTAGAGGTCAGAGTGCTGTCGGGGATCATTGGACTGGAGCAAAAGGCATATATATAAACTAGAGGCCCAGTGCACGAATTC
>NW_005251696.1:0-273 GCF_000412655.1 Myotis brandtii | reverse complement strand
CCTAGGTACATGCCCTTGACCAGAATTGAGCCTGCATTTGTTTGGTGCTCAGGCCAATGCTCTAGCCACTGAGAAACACCAGCCAGGGCTCAGTGATACACTAATAACTATTCATGGTGTCAGATGGGAATGACATTTATTGGGATTATCATTTAGTGAGTTATGGAATGTCTGATAACTGGAGTGTACACCTGAAACCAACATAATATTCTATGTGAACAGTAATGAAAAAATGATTTAAAAAATTTTAAGTGAGATATTTCAATGAATCCA
>NW_005251695.1:0-273 GCF_000412655.1 Myotis brandtii | reverse complement strand
TAATGTGCAGCCAAGGCTGAGAACCACTGCTCTAAGGCCTTAGGCAGCCGTAGAACGAGGTGCCAAGGGCCTCCTCTGCATTTGCTCACAGTGATGATAACACAGTGTAGAGTGTTTCTGGGCCCTGCAGGTCCCACCACGCCGGGTCAGCGCGATTCAGTCAGATGATCAGGAACACAAAGAGCCATAGCATTTGGATTGACTGTTCATGTTTCACCACAGTTAAGTGTTCCACATGAAATTCAGAAAGAAAATCTCTGCCAGCCAAAGACA
>NW_005251694.1:0-273 GCF_000412655.1 Myotis brandtii | reverse complement strand
TGCTAAGACAATGATGATAAGGCATGAGATGAATCAGTGTGAAATCCTGATCCTGAGACAGAGAGAGAATGGCTGGCCCACCAAACACCTCCCTTGCTATAGTGCTGTACACAAGCATATGTTTAATAATCGCCTTTTGATGGTGATGGTGATGACGATCAATGGGCAATAATTACCACACTTTTTTCTTTCCATTTCACATACACACATTCCCTTGAGTCTAGGGGCAGTTTGGATTAACTCCTATACTACCTCATTTAACGCAGATTATAA
>NW_005251693.1:0-273 GCF_000412655.1 Myotis brandtii | reverse complement strand
TATAAATAATGTTGCAATGATCACAAGGATGGATATATAGGTTTGAATTATTGTTTTCATTTTCTTTGGATAAATACCCAGCAGTAGAATTGCTGGATCATATGGCAGCTCTATTCTTATCTTTTTTAAGGAAACTCCCTACTGCTTTCTATAGTGGCTGGACTAATTTACATTCCCATGCTCCAGGTTACTTTTTCCTCCATGTCCTCACCAACTTGCTATTTCTTGTCCTTTTGATAACAGCCATTCTGACAGATGTGAGGTGGTACCTCA
>NW_005251692.1:0-273 GCF_000412655.1 Myotis brandtii | reverse complement strand
TTTCTTTCTTCATTTTCCCTGGATAACTGCTTACTGGAAGGTAACTTGTGGGTAAGAGAAATGGAACTATAAAAGTAATTTTGTTGCCAATTTAATCAGTCGTGCAGTATTTACTAGGCACACCCTCCCATGTGTCCCAAGCATTGTGTGAGACCAAGCAGGGGCTACAGTGACTGATTAGCTCATTCCTACAACAAATATTAGTTGTGGGCCTACAGACAAAACAGACAAAAATCCCTGCCAGTTTTGAGTGTATCTTCTAGAGCAGTGATG
>NW_005251691.1:0-273 GCF_000412655.1 Myotis brandtii | reverse complement strand
AAACCCGTTTGGTCAGCAGCACCAAGTAGTAACACATTTAAGTCTCTGGATGGCGGTTGGGGAGGGAATGGAGATGGGAAGGGCGGGAATGCTGAAAATCAACAACCTGGGGCTTGAAGAGATTCATCTTCTTTTCTCAAAAATGAAATTTAAGACACGCTAGGAAATGAATACATCAGCAAATGCACAGATGATCACAAACATTATCTTAGAATCAAAGACAGAACCATGTGGACCACAGCAGTAAGTTTATAGGAGGTGGGTGTGAACGTG
>NW_005251690.1:0-273 GCF_000412655.1 Myotis brandtii | reverse complement strand
TCTCTAATCAGAACAGAACCATCATGGATAACAGAGCCTGATTAATATTTCTTACAATTGTAGCTGGTCCCAATGCATTCTATTTCTGCCCCTAACAAATGCACCTTGCCATGTAATGTCTTGGGTAGGGTTCCTTTCAATATGACTCAAATCTAGATGATGGGCAAAATTGGGTGAAAGTGGTTAAAGGGTACAAACTTCGAGTATTATAGAAGTAGAACTTTTATGAGCTACTATTTTAGTACAGTATTGTATATTTGAAAGTTGCCTAAA
>NW_005251689.1:0-273 GCF_000412655.1 Myotis brandtii | reverse complement strand
GTCGGCGCCGCAGCAGCTGCCGCCGCCTTAGAGACAAAAGAAAGCGGCGCGTTTGCAGGGCGAGAGAGCACTTAGAGGGACTGGAAACGATGTGTGCAGCCCTGGCTTCATTTGAAGGCGTTTTCGCTCGCTTTTCTCCCCCCCCATACACGCGCTCCGAGCCAGATTGTGATGGGGAAGCGCTGCGGTGAAACCCGCAGCGCCCCAGCGGTCTTCCCAGCCCGGCGCCCCGCGTCTCGAGAGATTGAAACGGGGCGGGGGGGCTCTTTTCTG
>NW_005251688.1:0-273 GCF_000412655.1 Myotis brandtii | reverse complement strand
TTGATTTGACAAATATGGTCGATTTCCATGGGTACGAAGTCAGAGGACAGAGCACCAGAGTTGCAAGGGTGATTGATGGGCAGTCAAAAGCCCATCAAATTTTAGAGTAGCAGAGGGTTAAATGAAAGACTATCTCAGGAAGCTCAGCCTGGCTGGGGCAGGAGAGCCTGCAGCCAGGCATGGGTTCAGGGGACTCAGGGACATTTATTCCAGGCTACGGTCATTACAGGGACTCTGCCAGGGATGGCACAGGGGTCTGTACTCGCAGTGGTC
>NW_005251687.1:0-273 GCF_000412655.1 Myotis brandtii | reverse complement strand
AGGTCCCACAGCCTATGAGGCGAAGGACTGGCAAGTTCCTCCGAGGTCAGGGAAGTGCATTTGAAGAAAGCCCTGTTCAGTTCTGGCTCCTTTCAGCAAATACATGAGCAGCCACCTGGCGTGGCCAGAGCGCGAACCCTTGCCCAGGGCCCCGGTGGTGGTGGGAGAAATGATCCAACCTCCGTGTTTCACATAGGACGATATTCCACTTCCGGCACAGAAATACCACATGGCTAAGTCGTGTTGGCAAGGCTAGTTCGGCCCCGAGAGAAC
>NW_005251686.1:0-273 GCF_000412655.1 Myotis brandtii | reverse complement strand
GGGGGGGGAGTAGAGCCCCTGCAGAAGCTGGGGCGGGGGGAGTAGAGCCCCTGCAGAAGCTGGGCGTTAAGGAACAGAGGCTCAGGAATACATGAGGAGAACATCTCACTGTCCAAGGGGCTCAGGATCTGGATCTTAGGGTCCCTGGACCGGCAGCTCTTTGAATGAACGCTTTTCCTGAAACCTCAGAGTCCAACTGTCTCTTCCGCGCCAATTCCATCAATTCCGTATCCACAGCGCGGTGGGAGGACGGGGGATGGCCGTGCCCGCCCA
>NW_005251685.1:0-273 GCF_000412655.1 Myotis brandtii | reverse complement strand
ACCCTGATACTAACAAAGGGGCATCTTGAACCTCTTTTTTGAAACTGGAGCATTATCTTCTTCATATATCAAGGTTTCAGCTCAGCTTTCTTTCTTTTTTTTTAAGTGGGACATATTGATAAAGGCTAATCTCTGGCTCCCAGCCTTTATTGTAACCTAAATTAACTGGGGAACTTTAAAATATAATAATGCCTTGGCCCCAGCACCACAATTTCTCACTTAATTGTTTGAGGGTTAGCAAGCCTGAGCATTAGAATTTGTAAAGTTTCCTCG
>NW_005251684.1:0-273 GCF_000412655.1 Myotis brandtii | reverse complement strand
ACTAGAGGCCTGGTGCACGAAATTCGTGCACAGGGGCAGGGCGTCCCTCAGCCCGGCCTGCACCCTATGTATCGATACACAGGTGTTGACTTTGGGGGAGATGTGCAGTGAGCGCTGCAGTGTGGAATGCTGTCCCCCCAAAGGGATGTGGCCCCTGGAATCTGGGAACGGGACCTCGTTGGGGAACAGGGCCTTTGCAGACGGGATGGGGTGAAGGGTCGGAGACGAGGCCGTCCTGGCTCAGGGGGGGCCTCCCTCCAGGGACAGGGTCCT
>NW_005251683.1:0-273 GCF_000412655.1 Myotis brandtii | reverse complement strand
GGACAAATGGGACGGTTAAGGGACCGGCCACTTGCGCATCTTCTGTGAAGTATCTGATCAAGGCTTCTGTCCAATATTTTACTTGCGTTGTTTGTCCTTTATCATTAACTTGTAAGACTGTTTGTATATGTTCTGCTGAAGTCCTTTGTCAGGTGTCTGCATTGCAGATATGTCCCCCCACACTGTGTTGTGTCTGTACGTTTTCTTAACAGACAGGTGTTCCTCTGGACAACCTCCATTTTTCATCAAGTTTTACTTTTATGCTTTGTGGTT
>NW_005251682.1:0-273 GCF_000412655.1 Myotis brandtii | reverse complement strand
GGCTGTTCTGTGCATTGTAGGGTGTTTAGCAACATTCCTGACCTCTACCCTCAAGATGCTAAGTGGTGCCTCTCCCTCCAGTGTGACAATCACAAAAGTCTCCAGACATTGCCAAATGGCCCCCCAGTTGAGAACTGCTGGTCTGCAGTGAAAAGCATAGCTCTTTTCCTCCCAGCTTCTTTTGTGTATTTCTAGAGAGAGCCTATATATCAGCATAACAGTGACTATGCATAACAAATGTCATTAAACTTATATGTCTCTTTTAGTTACTTT
>NW_005251681.1:0-273 GCF_000412655.1 Myotis brandtii | reverse complement strand
CTTCATTGCTATGGAAAATATTTTTCTCACACACACATAGGAAGTTATAAAAATGTATTATCTACTTGAACACATGGAAGTTTTTAATAAGAACTTTTAAATTAACCCTGGCTGCTGTGGCTCAGTAGGTTGGGTGTCATCCAGTGCAGCTAAAGGTTGCCGGTTTGATTCCACATCAGAGCACATGCCAGGTGGTGGGCTCGAGCCTTGGTAGGGGACATGCGGGAGGCAGCTGATGGATGTTTCACTCTGGCATTGATGTTTCTCTCTCTC
>NW_005251680.1:0-273 GCF_000412655.1 Myotis brandtii | reverse complement strand
TCCTGGAGCTAGCTGAGAGCAAAGGCCCAGCCAGAATGCGCCTTTGATGTGCAAACCAGCCAGTCCAGAGCCACGCCTCTAGTATCTGCCTGTACAACCCGCGAGCAATATTCCTGCGCCCTACTCAGCCCTGGACCAGGCACCAGGCAACTAGAGACACATCCTTGTAGCCCAGAGCCATCTACATTATTCAAACCAGCTAACCCTAAATGCCTTGCGTCCTGGTTTGCTTTTCCCACAGAAACCCCAATAAAGGACGAGGCCTACACCCTG
>NW_005251679.1:0-273 GCF_000412655.1 Myotis brandtii | reverse complement strand
GAATCCCTCGCCAGGATGTGTACTCAAACATCAGCCATATCCACCATGTGGACATCAGAAGGGAGGATTTTCCCAACTGCCCCATTGTCTCACCCTACATCAGTAAGCTTGTGGGAGGCCTCCTATGCCCCCACCCCCACTTCGGGCTTTTGGGAGCTGGCTTAAGGGAGTGGGGGTCAGAACCTGGAAGCAGAAGCTGTGGGAATGGTAGCTGGGGGTGATGGGGAGAGAGTTGGTTCTCTATTACTGAATCATAAGGAATCACCCCAAGAC
>NW_005251678.1:0-273 GCF_000412655.1 Myotis brandtii | reverse complement strand
GGGTTCTACAAACACCGCTACCCATGCTCCGGCTCATGGCGCCCGCCTGCAGGTGTGGGCTGGCCTGCGGTGGCTCTGATGCCAGCCAGGTGTCGCTGACGGGTCGATGGACCATTGGTTCGGTGAGTCCCCAGGAGACGTCAAGACGACCTCCCGACCTCCCCGTCCCCCTAATTACTCCATGCAAAGCTGTCACCCTGAGCCACACGCCCTCCCCTGACTCACCAGTGACCTTCCCCCCGGCTGGGGGGTCAGGAGACTTAACAAGAGAAT
>NW_005251677.1:0-273 GCF_000412655.1 Myotis brandtii | reverse complement strand
GAGTTAAAATGACTGTTTCCTGCCGACAAGCCAGTGGTTGGATTAGAACATCTGTGCCAGCCCCTTCAAGCTCCATCATTTTAAAATTCACGCAAGGGACAATGAAAAATCAGTTTGACATGGGTCAGTGTTTTTAAAGTGTATCAACCAGAAATATTCTTAAGGAATATTGGTTGCATGTAGTTCTGTCTTCCCACTCTTAAAATATCAGTTGGGCCGAAAAGTAATTGTACTCATATTAAGTACAAAGTTACAACTTATTCTCACCTACAA
>NW_005251676.1:0-273 GCF_000412655.1 Myotis brandtii | reverse complement strand
TCGTGTTGGTTTCTTTCTACAGACGGGGAACTGAAAGTCTGAGAGGTTACATAATGATCCAAGGTCAAGCAAGCAAGTAAGTGGGACAAGACCTTGGACCCAGTACCTTCAGGACAAGGTTTCTGAAGCTCTATGTCCCATCCATCTTTGTCTCCCAAATACCCTCTCCTTCCCTGTGCTCCTACAATACCTGAGATTACCTCAATGACAGGTTACCCATCCTGGTTTTATTCCCTGCTCATGGCAAGCATCTGACTCATAAAAAGCATTCAT
>NW_005251675.1:0-273 GCF_000412655.1 Myotis brandtii | reverse complement strand
AGTATGGCCTGGTGCTGAGGAGAGGGCCCCAGCGGGCCGAGTGTGTCCGTGAAAATTCCTCGCATCGCCCTGTAACTTAATCATCCGCTGTAAAGCGGCGATAACCGTTATTTCCGGTTTCTGGGCCGCTGTACCGAGGAGGAGAACTCGCACTCCTGGGGGAGCTGCACGGCTGGACGCAGCTGAGCTCAGCCGCTCTGGCCCCTCGTGCATCTCCGTGTGCACCCACAGCTGGCGCACATGGGAGACCCCACATCCCCCCGGGAGGCCCCA
>NW_005251674.1:0-273 GCF_000412655.1 Myotis brandtii | reverse complement strand
ACCCCTGTTTAGTTGTCCATTCCATTTAGTAAAAAAAATAAATAAAATAGAGTGCCAATGCACAAATCTAAAACAACTCACAGTAGAAACCTGGGCAACTAATAATATGATGTTCATTAAGAAAAATTAACAACCATGAAAGCATTTTAAACACACCCTGAGTAGATTTCTTAGTTTTACTAATAAAAGAAGCCTCTTATAGTTGGTTGAATTGTGTTCCCTTAAAATATGTCTAAGTCTTTTTTTTTTTTTTAATTTTTTTTATTGCTTAAA
>NW_005251673.1:0-273 GCF_000412655.1 Myotis brandtii | reverse complement strand
ATAATTTTCAGGAGGGATAATGTCCTTTTATTTATTGCTTCCACAATGACAACCTTCAATGTGCTTTTAGTAGCCAGCTGCTTCCCAGTTTTATTGACAATAAGGCAAGATAAACCAACTTTGGCTGGAGCAGGAAGAGAAGGCTCTAGCCATAGTTTTTAAATTGTACTTTTAAGATTGCTTTGAAGAAGGTGGTGAGCAGGGCAGGCTCTGAACAGGGGAAAACGGTAACAATAGTAATAGATATAAATATGGCTTTATTATTTAAAGTTC